>NC_088399.1:74942549-74965049 GCF_034236695.1 Oncorhynchus nerka
GGGGTGTATGAGGGTACAGGGGCACAAAACAGGGTGCTAAACCTCATTAGCTGTGTGTGTGTGTGTGTGTGTGTGTGTGTGTGTGTGTGTGTGTGTGTGTGTGTGTGTGTGTGTGTGTGTGTGTGTGTGTGTGTGTGTGTGTGTGTGTGTGTGTGTGTGTGTGTGTGTGTGTGTGTGTAGGTTTTAGAGTAGCCTACATGTACCTCTTTTGAATAAAGGGATCAGGATTATTTCATTGAAGTGTAGTGCAGACAGGGATTAAGATTTTAAAAATGAAAGAGAAAGATTTCACCCTTTCACATTGTATGTATGTTGGTGGCATTTCATAGCCGTGCCACTGTCAATTAAATGTTGTTGATGACTGCTAATACAGCTGGCAATTGCACTCAACTTTCAGTACATTTCTCAAATAAATTAAACAAATTTCCCGTGTCTAAAACATGAAATCCTAAATGTTACATGGTTAGGAAGGTTAGGTTTGAAATTCGGACTAGACTAATCTTGTGAAAACTCGTTGATAAATATATCTAACTCATATATAGTTATAAGTTATGTAAACATTCTTCCTAGGTAGATGTATTTTCCTATTTAGCCTACTAGAATCTCTCAACATCTGTTTTCCTTCCATGGACAGACCTCGTGTCTCATATCTACACAATCTTTTCCCTCTCCCTCCATCTCTATCTCACTCTTTACGCCCCTTCTATCTTGAATTGTAATCTTAAAATATGCTTCAGTGACTTCCGTCGATATCACCCGACATTCCGCGGTATCTGTTGCAGGCCGAGTCGACGCTTCCCTCGGCCATCTGGTGCCCATGCTGTCGCCGATACTCCTCTGGAGCGGTTCTAGGTCGCAGTCTCCCAGGACCACTTATATATTTAGACTTAATTATAATGTAGCGAGAAAGTATAATGCACCATAAGAGTAGTTAGGAAGAGTTTGGAAATAGATTTTTAAAAATGGTCTAGGCTCAAATGAATGCAAAATGCTTTTGTTATAGGTCTACATGATTTATTTATCGTAGGCCTATTTATTATATAATACACATTCTTGGATAAATGTATCATTATTGTTATTAAGCCAATTGTTTAATAATCAGGTCTTCAGACAATATTAATAGTATTGTTATTATTGTTGAATCCTTTTTGCTGTTTCTGTTGTTTGTTTTCATTGTTTATTTGAACACCCATTCAACAAATGACAGAACGGTGATTATGAGAAAAGAGATCTCCCTTTATCTCTTACACACACACACACACACACACACACACACACACACACACACACACACACACACACACACACACACACACACACACACACACACACACACACACACACACACACACGCACACACACACAGGACCCAGAGAAGGAACCAATGCACTGATCGCTTGCCCGGGGCATAGGAGGGGCTTGGTTGTTAAGCAGCCTGCCAATCATCCCGTCAGCTCTACTAGAGAGAGTCCTGCGGGGAGAGAGAGAGGCTTTACTGGGCGCTCAAGTGCCAAACTCATAACTACCATTGGAGCTTGCTGCGCTGACGGGGAGTGGGACTGTCTGTCTGACTGACTACCCGTGATTTGTAATTTAGACATCCTTATCTTTCTGGGAAACTGGGAATTCCTCCTATTTTCCTTTCCTCCCTTGTGACACGGAATTTACTGCGCCTTTCTCTACGGACATGTCTTTCTCGCAGCTGGGGTACCCCCAGTTTCTAAGTGGCTCCCAGGAGGTTTATGGGGGCGACCGGGCCGGCTCTGGCCGAGATGGAGGCGCCGAGAGCGGCGTGAATCAGGCAGCTACTGCCGCTGCTGTTAGCTCGATGCTGGGGATGTATGGTAACCCGTGGGCGGCTCAGAACTACAGCGCGTTTCTCCCCTACAGCGGTGCAGACCTCGCCCTCATATCGCAAATGGTAGGAGAGACGGTTTCTTGGAACGTAGAATTGGAACTTTGTTCGAGTGGTTGTTTCTCAAATGTTGATTGAATGTGCAGGCCAGTTAAATACATGCAAGTGGATTGCCTTTAAGGATAGGAAAGTTTAATATTCTAATATAATGGGATTGTAATAGGGAAAATGTTTTATATTTTGAGCTCTTTTCAATCATGTTTTTCGGAACTGAAATGTCTGGTCCTTGAAATAGGGACAAAAAGAGTTTATGGGATTTTCTGATTTATTATTCATGGCACAATACCAAAAGTCTAACTGTGAGTCATTAAAACAAATCGTTTGCATATTTTCATTGGGTAGCTTATTTCGATAATAAAATAAAAGTAATTTTACATTTCCTCAGAAATATTAAGATTAGATGAAACAAACAATTCGACATGAGAGAGATTATCCTAAGTGATGGCTGAATTATACATGATTTTCCATATAAAATACATCTCATAATTAATTAGCAATTTGATAAAATATTAAGTTTCATTTATATACCCATATTGTCAATTATGTAGAATTATTTAGGCTAATATTTAAAGTTTGGGGAATTGACCAAAATAAGACCTATTGTAGGCTATAAGAAATTGGAGATATCGGTACTTGTATGAAAAAGTCAGAAACAAAATCTCCATAACCTAGACAAAATAACAATAGCCTAATTGTCGTTAACTGGTCGTTAATTATTTTAGGAGATAGCCTACACACACTGGAAGTGTGACATCATTATTTATCAGGACTTGTGAGATTCAGTTTCACCTTTCAAAACAAACTCATACTGAGCGAACTGATATGGGGTAGTTTTTCAACATTACCCTACAGTCATAATACCCAGGATACTGTAAACTTATTTTGCGTTGGAAAATCAATAAAGGCCTACAAATTGGATAAAAACAAATAGGCCTAGAACTATTACATTTTTGGAGAGACAAACATTACATATATTTATACCACTATTTCTGTCCCCCAGAACTCCCAGTATGATCTGAAGGACATCCCCGGAGTTCACCCGGGAGGTCTGGCTGTCCACACCGGCGCGGGGTTCTACCCGTATGGCCAGTATGGCTACGGCGACCCGAACCGAGCCAAGGCCGCCACCAGGGAGACCACCAGCACTCTGAAGGCCTGGCTGCAGGAGCACCAGAAGAACCCGTATCCCACCAAGGGAGAGAAGATCATGCTGGCCATCATCACCAAGATGACACTTACACAGGTATATAGGGATAAAGGTTCTACTGCTATGGGGGATAAAATAGGTTTAGGCCAGGAGTATTTCTACTAGGCCTACATGATTTGACCTGGAAAACTCCGGGCCCTGCCATACTTTAAATATGTCTGCCTGTCAGTGTGTTTTGCCTGTGCTGTTCTCATGTCTGCCAGTTTAATATATACTAATTTGATGAATGACTAACCTAATTCTGAATATTTTTACTAAAGGATCAACAGTATATAAATTAATTCCTTCGTCCGCCCAGGTGTCCACGTGGTTCGCCAACGCGCGCAGGCGTCTGAAGAAGGAGAACAAGGTGACGTGGGGCCGCAGCGCGGAGGACCGGGATGGACGGATCTTCAGTAGTGACAATGAGGACGAGCCTGAGAAACAGGAGAGCGAGGATGAAGAGGACGAGGAGATCGATTTAGAGAGTATCGACATTGATAAAGTCGAGGAGAACCGTGGAGATCAGAGGGAAGGGGAGGGAGAGGGGAAGCTGGCATCGGATTCGAGTAGCTTGGAGAGCCAGAGGAAGCTGTCTGTTGAAGCCCTCAGAGGCATGGAGGGTCCTATTTCTCTCATCAAGGCGCCGGTTGGTGCTTGTAAAAACGCAGTGGATCTTTCCCCCAATGGACCGGGGTGCCAGAGGCCCCCACAGAACAAACCCAAAATCTGGTCTCTGGCGGAGACAGCCACAAGCCCCGACAGTTCCCATAAACCTTCCCCGGCTGCCTCAGCTCCTCACGCGGCCACGTCTCCCTCCCACCACCCGGCCCTACTCCCGGGTCATGGAATATACACTTGCCAGATAGGGAAGCAGCTCCACAACTGGGCCAACGCAGCGTTCCTCAGTGCCAACTCTCTTCTGGGCGTCAGGTCGCTTCTCAGCACGGCAAACCCAGCTGGACACCACATGCCTCTCCACGGCGCACTGAAGCGTCAGGACGCAAGGGCGACGCAGGCTTCAGGGGCATCCGAGGACGAGAGTGGAGATGAGTCTTCGGAGAGCTTCAGTCCAAAGCGAGATGGTATGTATTGTAGTGTAGCCTAGGCCTGCGTATGTTTATGATTGTGAATCGAGGCTATTTTTCATCTGCTTGGAAATTAATAACAGTCTCATGAATTCGGCCCAGTGTTCTTCTTCAGTTGTCCAAATAACAATTTCCACATATGGCACACTATTTTGATCTAACACTCGTTTTAATTCATGTTGTGTATTGTGATATTTCTGAAAACTAACATTTGGCTATATAAATCAGCTATAGCCTAATATAGCCAAGAGCCTAATAAACAAGACATTCATTTCGAAGCGGTCACAGGCCTACAACAACACACAAATACTGTGGAGTGGCTAACAGGTGTGCCATCTCGATTAATTAGCTAAGTGCTCTGCCATATATGACAATGACTTTAAATGAAATCCCAAGTTGAAGAGCATTGGGTGACCGTGGCACTCCAAAATGTTTTTTTTTAAAGGACAAAAAGATGTCATCTCATTTCACCGTTTTAATTTCGGCTGGGCAGTCTAACGTGTTTCGGCAGTTATTCCTTCATCAAAGCATCACTCAAATACTATTGCATTAAAAACAGGCTTAACCTAATTCAAAATAGGTCTACTAAGTATATTGATTATTTTAGTGATTTGCCTGATTGTTTATTTGTTTACAGATGACGTGAATATTCGCAGGTCTGGCTCGCCGAAGTCTCCCTTCCAGCTGATCACCGACAGGTAAGATATTTCAAACCTCATTGTGACATTATGTCAAGTGTCATCTATATTATAATCATCCGGTAGGCCTAAATTAACCTTTTAACCCGCCGTTAAAGGCCGTTTCACCTGACGGAATGGCTTGTCACAGCTCGAGCTCATAAATCATCTGAAGAGATCTAATCGGTCTAGTTTAACGGCTTTTAACGCCTCACTAGACACCGTTTAATACGGCCAACAGGGGTGGAACGGGCGCCATTGACTTATCATCGTTCACGCAATTTAAATAATCTACCCTCAATTTATTCACGCCTTGCCAGTGAATACACATATGTTGAGGGAGGATATGAAATAGGCCTGATAGCAATATCGTTATAGGAAATGAATTATTCAATGTCACACTCATTTAAATTTTCTGACGTTTGTATTTTCTTTTCTCTTCATCAAAAGATCTCACCACGGAACCGCGCAACGCGCTCTCTCGACCATTTCCACAATATGAAGAGTGAAGAGTTATCATCGGAGAATAATCTGGAATAATTATTTAACGAAGAACAATTTATCGAATAGTCTACTATTTTTGAGAGTGAAACTTAAGATTCAACTCGTCAGATTTTAAAACAGTAGGCCTATATGATGCGAGACAAGATTCATAGCCTATAGGCCTGTTTTTGATCACACACATGTTCCGTATTGCCATTTATACTGGCAATGTTTGTCTTTGCTGTGTATGTTTGTTTTCTGTTTTATTTTCTATGAAAAAGTTATCGACATGTAAATAATTTGTTTAAAGGATATATTTTTGAGAAATAAACTTAATCGTGGTCATAGACTTTGATTTATTTTTATATTCTTCATCCAGTAGCCTACGCCTACAGTCTTATCAAATATATCGTTTTCCATTTTGCATGATTTACAACGATGATGACGATAAACCATAGCCAATGTTACATCATTGGGGCTGCAGGTAGCGTTTGAGAGCGTTGGGATATAGTAACTAAAAGGTTGCTGCTTCGAATGCCCGGGCTGATTTGGCGAAAAATCTTAACTCCAATTGCTCCTGGATAAGAGCGTCTGCTAAAATAACAAACATGTAAATAATTGAAAATGTGTGCAGCATTTGACCAATAACCCAATGTAACCGAAGCTCTTTAATTGGCTTTGTCATTCAGGTCAGGAATTATGTGAAAAAACGAGACAGCTAGGTAAACACTCACCATATGTACATTTCACATGTGAAGTGTTTCAAAAACCTTCGAAATTAATGTAAAGTGTTCCAAAAACACGATTTCCTATGTGAAATTTGACATGAAATCGTGTGATTTTTCCACATTTTTCTGTACGAGTCTGCAACGACATTATTTCTTCAATGTGACTGTCTTGGTACTTTGGGTGCCAACATGGCGCTCATTCAAATTCTAAATGTGGAACGCAGTTTGCTTAACTGTAGAGGCCTATTTCCCTGGCTCTCCACTCTCCCTCCCCACGTTTCATCCCGGATTAGCCTCTTAGAGCCCCGATGATGCAGCCTCTGAAATATGGATCAGAGAAGAGGAAAGGCCATCAGCCAGTATGGGGGCTGTGTGTATGTGTGTGTGTGTGTGTGTGTGTGTGTGTGTGATATGGGGGTCACTCATGAAGCCATCGTGACCTCCACAAGCCCAGCAGGGTCTCAACAGCTTAGAGAGAGAGAGAGAGAGAGAGAGAGAGAGAGAGAGAGAGAGAGAGAGAGAGAGAGAGAACGAGGTCTGGGGGATAAAGGGAAGAAAAGGAGAGATGGGGGGGGCATTTTTATCTCAATATCAAATTCTTTCTGGGTAACAATTAGGTACCTTACTGTGATTGTTTTCAATTAAAATGGTCAAAAAGAAACAAAAATAGCTTCTTAGTTAAGAGCAATTTCTCAAGCAAGAATCTTGCTAGGACTAATTGTTATTGGCAGAGAGGTTTGGAACTCTCTTATTGGTCTATTAACTCATTTACCGCCTGATGATATCCCACCAAAAAAGCTGACATTTCAGCTCTTACACTAAAAGGGCATTATCATCATTTTCACAATTTCACAGTATTATTCCATTCTCATAGTGTGGAAATATATGTAAAACACAGAAAAATCACATTTTGACTGCACCGGGCCTTTAAGGGGAGGCCAATACATGCCAAGGACACGAATGCCTACACAGCACATATTTGGGATGTGAGAAAGTCATGGTTGATTTATGCCATGTCACTGGTGTGTCACTGATGAATTAAGGGACAGCCTGAACACATTTGGAGAGACAGAGCAGCAACACATCTCCATGTGTTATGCACTGGGCTAAACGCCACAACATTCTTACTGTCTTACTGTATTGATGATATACATATCTGATGTAGCCTGACACACATTTCATCATCCTAATCAAATGAGATCCAGGAGAATTGCACTGATTATCACTCTTGAGCTGATGCTTATTGACTGAGCATCGGGGAGAACAACGGCCTTCAACTGTGACTGTATTCACAATATAGCACATGGTCTCGGAATTGTACTTTACCGCTTAAATATGTCGTGAGTGAAGGGTTTATATTGGGACAAAAATTGAATAATCAATTTATTTTAAAAAGTGTCTACTTTGTATCTAGAACTACAAGTACTGCATCTACAAATACAGGTACTATTTGAGAAGGTCCGGTTACAACATTTCCTAGGTGGCAAAGGCCCGGATGGATAATGTCATTTATTGGCGTAGTAACAAACCCCCACCTTGCAACCCATGTGACCCCAAACTGTCCACACCCCTCTTGTTGGCGGAGAGAACATTTTGCATTTTTAAAGCTAATTTCCCACAATTCTACACATTTTGATTTGGGCAGAGATCTTTTTGCTGTTTTAAAGCTCATGTCCTGCAATTCTACGCATTCCTCCAATTCTTATGTGTGTTTATATGATACCAGGGGTCAAAAGCTGACGAGTAAAATAAATAAATCAAATAAACTACATGTACTGAATCTACAACTAAATGTACTATATTATCTAGAACTAATGTACTATAGTATCTAGAACTATGTGTACTATAGTATCTAGAACTACATGTACTATAGTAGTATGCAACTGGTCTCTTGTTTCCACAACCATAATGTATGGACAATATTCTGCTCTATTATATTTCACACACACACACACACACACACACACACACACACACACACACACACACACACACACACACACACACACACACACACACACACACACACACACACACACACACACACACACACACACACACACACAGGTCGTTTATCAGAGGGCAATATTCAGGGATGGGCAGCTGGAGTTGACTTATGTGGTTTTAGTGGAATGTCAGCAAGGCACTGAGTCTGTAGAATGGCTGTGGTGACACTGAATTTAAACTCTGCTCTAATTTAACCTGATCATAAACTGCTTATAAACTATTATAAGGTAGTTAGTTCACAATGAAACAAATGTTTAGTAATGATATTATATATTCAGTTAATGAAGACCATCGGGCCACCAGGCGTCTTGGTAATCATATTTCTTCTCATCTGACCTGCCTGGTTAAAGTAGATAAACGGTAAAGAAAATAAATAGAAGATATTAAATGGTGAATGATGAAAGGATGTCATATACTGTATGACTAAACTATTAACGTCAAACAGGGAGGGAAACGATCGTTCCACTTCCTTGGAAAAACAAACTCCTTTAAGTTAACGTAAATATGGAATGTGTAATGATATATATTATACTGGGTTAAATTGACTGTTTGTTATGTGCTATCAGCTACTGCACCTTGGCAGGTGTGCTGTCAGTCAAAGACAGAGGTCTGTGTGTGTGTAGGGAAGTCTGGATTTGGTGAAATGACACCTCAAACACAGTGGGAAATGAAAGGATGGAGGGTGAAGGATTGAGTATGTAGGGAAGGAGGAATAGAGGGATAGAGGGATGGATGGATGAATGTCATGGATCTTTCAACCTTACCATAGCCAGACACATCAGAGTGTGGTGGAAATGCTCAGCTAATGGTTTTTAGATTGATATTTAATACTATTGCAATGTGTAGTATTTCTATTCACTCCCAACAAGCATATTGTTTACCATTATTTAACCAGGTAGGTCAATAAACAACAGCGTCTTATTCTGACATTGTAATCAGCTAGGGGGAGTCTTCCTGTTTTTTTGATAATACCTGAATAACCATTCTAATATTTTTTTGTATGATGTTTATGTTTTTGTGTGGACACTGAAAAGTGTCTGGCCGGGATTCAATCCGATCACAGGTTTTCAACAATGTGGCTTTAGGTCATTTCCAATTGAGCTCACATATGCAGCATTTACCGTGAATGCAGTCTCTGCGAACGCAGAAATATTGCCTTTGAAAGCATCATTGTCGACAATCCACAATTGGTTTGAATCCCGGCTTATATTTAATTATTGACCAGAATGATAATGTGAGAAGCAACAGAAGAGCCTAATAAATCAGTTCTAACTGGTAACTATTAATAAATCAGTGTTAACTGGTAAGTATTAATAAATCAGTTCTAACTGGTAACTATTAATAAATCAGTGTTAACTGATAAGTATTAATAAATCAGTTCTAACTGGTAAGTATTAATACATCAGTGTTAACTGGTGAGTATTGATAAATCAGTGTTAACTGGTAAGTATTAATAAATCAGTTCTAACTGGTAACTATTAATACATCAGTGTTAACTGGTAAGTATTAATAAATCAGTGTTAACTGATAAGTATGAATAAATCAGTGTTAACTGGTAAGTATTAATAAATCAGTGTTAACTGGTAAGTATTAATAAATCAGTGTTAACTGGTAAGTATTAATAAATCAGTGTTAACTGGTAAGTATTAATAAATCAGTGTTAACTGGTAAGTATTAATAAATCAGTGTTAACTGGTAAGTATTAATAAATCAGTTCTAACTGGTAAGTATTAATTAACCAGTGTTAACTGGTAAGTATTAATAAATCAGTGTTAACTGGTGAGTATTGATAAATCAGTGTTAACTGGTAAGTATTAATAAATCAGTTCTAACTGGTAAGTATTAATACATCAGTTCTAACTGGTAAGTATTAATAAATCAGTTCTAACTGGTAAGTATTAATATATCAGTTCTAACTGGTAAGTATTAATAAACCAGTGTTAACTGGTAAGTATTAATAAATCAGTGTTAACTGGTAGGAATTAATAAATCAGTTCTAACTGGTAAGGATTAATAAATCAGTGTTAACTGGTAAGTATTAATAAATCAGTGTTAACTGGTAAGTATTAATACATCAGTGTTAACTGGTAAGTATTAATACATCAGTTCTAACTGGTAAGTATTAATAAATCAGTGTTAACTGGTAAGTATTAATAAATCAGTTCTAACTGGTAAGTATTAATAAATCAGTGTTAACTGGTAAGTATTAATGAATCAGTTCTAACTGGTAAGTATTAATAAATCAGTGCTATATCAGGGTTATTCTACGGGGACAGCCGAAGAACCATTTTGGAACCCTTTTGTCTAAGAGTGCCTAAGTGTTCAAGTTAATACTGTCTTCTCTTAGCCTGGAGAATACAGTCTCACTGCAGAATCTGACATTTGTCCATAAACGTCACATTTTAAGGTTAAGTTTAGGAATTAATTCTGAAGGGTTAAGTTAAGAGTTATTGTTTGGGATATGCTTGCCCTAGAAAAATCCAAGCCAATTGATGGTAATAGTGCTCACCGTTGCCCCTAGTGGCCAATTTTTTTAAATAATCGCCCGACATCCTGCGTACCTGAATGTACGTCGAATTCCGCAGTGGATCTTGAGTGACCTGGCTGAATATTAAGTGTTACCTAGCAGAGAGAGACGTGGGATAGGAGAGACCACTGTGTGTCCATTGGGGGATGGATATCTATCCCATCATACCTTGCTTATCTGATGCTCTGGTGAAAACTTAATCCCTCCCCTCCTTCACGCTGGAGACATCTATATTACTGTTATCTCACACACACACACACGCACGCACGCACACACACACGCACGCACTCACACACGCGCACGCACGCACGCACGCACGCACACACATACACACACACAGACACTCACGCACGCACACACACACATACACACACACACACAAACACACACATCTGAAGGAGTAGATCACTGTGTTTGAGGTGCCAATCTCTGAGGAGCAGCTGTAGCCTTAAGCCAATATGGAGATCCAAAGGAAGTCCCTCACTCTGACCTCCTCGCCCCACACACAGTGTACTGATCCTGGGGAACAAGAGGAGAGGAAGGGGGTGGGATCCAGTTAGCTAGTGGAACTTCAAACACTCTTTCTTGTGTTGTGTATATTTAAAAAATATATATGTTTAGGTTTTAATGTAATACACACTGTTATATAATGAAATAGAATATTATGGAGAAATAGCTTGCATTCTAAAGCATGCCCTGCTGGGAAATATGATGGTTTAAATAAATATTCAATAGAAAAGACTCATCAGTGGTTCAATGGAGACAGTCTCCCTGGGTTGGATTTGCACTGCTTTTTAAATTAACACAAATACAGAGATATATTTATAGAAGTTGGTGTGTGCCAGTAAGCACTCAACCCCAATTATAGTCCCCCCGCACCCACCTCACACACACACACACACACACACACACACACACACACACACACACACACACACACACACACACACACACACACACACACACACACACACACACACACACACACACACACACACACACACACACACACACACACACACTCACAGGCACACACACGTTTCTGGAGTGAGCGCAAACAGCCCTATTGATCTTGTGTTAATAGGCTAGCACCATAGAGAGTGCAGAGAGAGGTGCTTGAGGCTAATAGCTCCATAATTACTCAATTACAAAGAGAAAGCTCTATAAATGGATACCAAAAACTACTTATGACGCTGGTGTTATAAAAACAAACACACACAGGCATGAACGGTGTATGTGTGTGTGTTTGTGTACCCATGTATGTGTACGCATATGTGTGTGTATGAGTGTATGTGTGTGTGAGGGGAGATAGTGTGATAGTGTTAGTGTGTTAATCAGCTAAGATAAGACATTAGTGAGAGGTGAGAAGATGATTGAGAAAGGAAAATTAGCGTAAAGTTGGTTCAGATGCAAGCTTATACTTCCATCTACTGGTCAGCATGGGAACATGCACTTGATCCTACTGGACTGATGCACACATGCCCTGTTTTTCTATGTTTTTAAATGGCGTGCACTGTCTTGTGTTTGAAATTATTTGAATGTGCTTGTATGTATCGGTCACCACAAATGAAGTTCCCTCAGGGAAAATTAAATTATTTTAAGTATTAGTCTATTCTGTGTTCAAAGGCAGTGACCCACTTACTCCCACATCATTCACCCTCTCTCCCTCCCTCCATTGCCTTGTTCACATTCCTTGTCTGGTCTCCTCCCTGGTTGGTGTAAAGCAGTGGTGGATTTAGGTATAGGCGACATTGGCAGCCGCCCAGGCGACATCTTCCCAGGGGTGGCACGGGGCCGCACAAAAAAATCGAAATGGTGACATTTGTGCGATCGGTTTTCTATCACTCATTTGCACATCACGTCAATGATATCATGTCACTGTGTGGGATTGTGGGTCAATTAACCTTGTCGGAGTGGGCGCCCTGATTCTACTTTGTGAGCTAGGCAGGCTACTGCCTGGGAAGGTCTCCCACTCAGAAGTACGAGATGGGGAGGGGGGCGGGGGTAGGATGACCTCAGGTATCCCAACTGGAAGCCCGAGGTAGGGGGAGCGGGGAATCTATCAAATAGTGCACCAACTTTAGTACGGTAATGTTGCAAATAGTAAAATCAGTAACAGTACGAAATGTTACAAAATAATCCACAATTCATTCATAATAATGTGAATAAATAGTTTATAGTTTCTAGTTTGTGCGAAATCGTTAAGAATAATATAAAACCAGTCTGCACATTCCCAAGGTGAATTGGTTTAGTCTTGACTCTTGGTTGACAGTGTTGGGGGATGGGTAATGTATTGATGCTCGAGTGCCAAATCAAACACAAATTTGTTCCTATGTGACTTTGTTACTTCTTTTTGATATTTATGAGTCTTATTTTTGTAAATATTTATATGGTTGTAAATGTTATGATTATTTATTTGTGTTGTTTCAAATGTCTGAATAAAAATTACAGGGCGCTGAAGGAGG
Source organism: Oncorhynchus nerka (assembly GCF_034236695.1). NCBI lineage: Eukaryota > Metazoa > Chordata > Actinopteri > Salmoniformes > Salmonidae > Oncorhynchus > Oncorhynchus nerka. The sequence continues at coordinate 74,955,626 of NC_088399.1, forward strand.
GAGCTGAAGGGGGGTGAACGGGAGAGCTGAAGGGGAGGGGGGCTGAAGGGAGGGGGCTGAAGGGGGAGGGTGAAGGAGGGAGCTGAAGGGGGAGGGTGAAGGGGGAGCTGAAGGGGTAGGGTGAAGGAAGGAGCTGAAGGGGAGGGTGAAGGGGAGAGCTGAAGGGGAGGGTGAAGGAAGGAGCTGAAGGGGGAGCTGAAGGGGGAGGGTGAAGGAGGGAGCTGAAGGGGGGAGGGTGAAGGGGGAGCTGAAGGGGTAGGGTGAAGGAAGGAGCTGAAGGGGGAGGGTGAAGGGGAGAGCTGAAGGGGGAGGGTGAAGGAAGGAGCTGAAGGGGGAGGGTGAAGGAGGGAGCTGAAGGGGAGGGGTGAAGGGGGAGTTGAAGGGGTTGGGTGAAGGAAGGAGCTGAAGGGGGAGGGTGAAGGGGAGAGCTGAAGGGGAGGGTGAAGGAGGGAGCTGAAGGGGAAGGGTGAAGGGAAGCTGAAGGGGGGTGAAGGGGGAGCTGAAGGGGTGAGCTGAAGGGGGCTGAAGGTGGGGCGGAAGGGGGCGCTGAAGGGGGAGCTGAAGTGGGGGCTGAAGGAGGGGGCTGAAGGGGGATGACGGGGGGGCTGAAAGGAAAGCTGAAGGGGGGCTGAAGGGGGGTGGGGGGCTGAAAGAGGGGTTCGCCCAGGAAGCCATACAAGCTAGAACCGCCACTGGGTGTAGGTAATGAACATGAAGATTCCAGTACACATGGCCTCCCAGTGACGGAAAGGAGTTGAAGACAGATACAGTCACATCCAAAATAATTGGTAACCTTTGTTAAAAATAAGCAAAAAAGACTGTCTAAAATACATTCAAATACTGAGCTACAATATATGCTTAATAAGTGGGAAAATTATATAATTTTATACTAGCACCATTTCACAGAGAAAAATAATATGTTTAGTGATAAAACAAAATTAAAGTAATAAAAAAAGGATAATTATTGCTACCCTGGTTTTCAATAATCCAGCACCCTACCGTTGCGAGGATAACGACACAGCGTAACGGTTTTCCTCCTCTTCTGAGGAGGAGTAGGAAAGATCGGACCAATGCACAATGTGGTAAGTGTCCATATTTGAATGAAATAGAACCGAACACTGAAAACAAAAGAACAAGAGAAATAAATGAAAACCGAAACAGTTCTGTATGGTAAAACACAGACACAGAAAACAACTACCCATAACCCATAGTGGGAAAACAGGCTGCCTAAGTATGGTTCTCAATCAGAGACAACGATCGACAGCTAACTCTGATTGGGAACCATACCAGGCCAAACACAGAAATACAAAACCTAGAATACACAACATAGAATGCCCACCCCAACTAACGCCCTGACCAAACTAAAACAGAGACATAAAAAAGGAACTAAGGTCAGGATGTGACAGTACCCCCCCCCCCCAAAGGTGGGGACTCCGGCCGCAAAAACTAAACCCATAGGGGAGGGTCTGGGTGGGCATTTGTCCGCGGTGGCGGCTCTGGCGCGGGACGTAAACCCCACTCCATCATAGTCTTGGCCCACTTAAGTGGCGCCTTTGGAGCAGCGACCCTCGCCGCCGATCTCGGACTGGGGACCCTTGCAGCGGGCCACGACTAGACGGGAGACTCCGGCAGCGCCGGACAGGCGGGAGACTCCGGCAAGGGCGGCTCCTGACTGACGGGCGGCTCCGGCGGCTCCTGACTGACGGGCGGCTCCGGCGGCTCCTGACTGACGGGCGGCTCCTGACTGACGGGCGGCTCCGGCGGCTCCTGACTGACGGGCGGCTCCTGACTGACGGGCGGCTCCGGCGGCTGCTGACTGACGGGCGGCTCCTGACTGACGGGCGGCTCCTGACTGACGGGCGGCTCCGGCGGCTCCTGACTGACGGGCGGCTCCGGCGGCTCCTGACTGACAGGCGGATCTGGCGGCTCCTGACAGGAGGGAGACTCTGGAAGCGCCGGGCAGATGGGAGAACCTGGAGGGAGGAGACGGAGAGACAGCCCTGTGCGTGGGGCTGCCACAGGAACCACCAGGCTGGGGAGACCTACAGGAGGCCTGGTGCGTGGAGGAGGCACCGGATGGACCGGGCTGTGGGAGAACACTGGAGCTCTGGTACGCAGCCTTGGCACCACTTGCAAAATGTACATTTGAGTCATTTAGCAGATGCTCTTATCCTTATATTTTGCAGTAGGTATGAGGTTATTTTCTGCATATCCATCTTTCTTTCAATGCCAAATCCACCACTGGTGTGCATGGCCAAAGAGCTCTATTTTAGTCTCATCTTACCATAGCACCCATTTCCAATCCATGTGCCAATGCCGTTTAGCAAACTCTAGGCATATACATTTGTTGGTTGTTCCCAATAAATATGTTTTTCTGGCAACCCTTCCAAATAGCCTATTGGCATAGAGGTCAGGTCTAAATGGAGATTTGAAGACTTGGTGACCCCAAGATTCAACCAAGTTCTGGAATTCTCCAACTGTGGCCCTTAGACTTTTCTTTGCCTACTGAACAATATTCCTCACTCCATGTGAGGACAAAATACACATGCTTCCTCTACCAGGCAAGTCCACCACTGTTCCAGTGGGCTTAAACTTCTTAATTGTTGCCCCAAAAGTGGTAAGTGGTATTTTTGTTATTTTGAACTTATTGCCTAATTTATCAACAACCACTTGTCTCTTTATTTGTGAGTTTTCTGCCTTTCCCCATGGTAATGGATTTGACATGCATGTTACCTCATTTTATACCCCAAGTGAAACTGGAATTATTTGTCGCATACACATATTACATTTCCTTAAACTTAGATTAATTGAAAAACAGAAGAATGCTAATGCAGATTTCATTTTGCTTGTTTCATTTGATTTATAATCATCTTTAGGGTGCCAATTATTTTGACACCTATATTTTCTCTGAGCAACAATATAAAATACATAGTAAAATCATATACATTTCCTATTTACAATATAGTTTATTATAAATGTTTATTTTTTGCTCATCTGTACCAATGGTACCAATAGTTTTGGAGGTGACCGTAGCAGTTAGTGGAGAGATTGCGATTCAGTATTTGGCCAGCAGAGGGCGTCCAAGGCTCAGTTATGTTATTGGACAGAGTCCTTCAACCTCTGCTGGAGGCTATAGGAATATATTTATTAGGGCATGCACACCATAGCAAACTGCAACAAAACGTTGTGCAGTGGAAAACGATTTGCATCGAAAACAAGAGTTCCTATTAAAAACACATTCAGGTAAGTCCCTCTCCTTTTCGCCCAGTTCGCTTCTGTTTGGTACTAGTGAATACACCCCTGCTGTGCTCGGTTGTTTTATGCCACAGAGAAAGGGCTATTGTTATGAAGTATTCAACGCCCTGTGATCTCTTTGAACAGACCATAACTTCCAAAGAGAGAGTGGTGGTGGGGGACTATAATGGAGAGCAGTGTAGACTGTAGTCCCCCACAGTATCTGGAAAACACATCCATAGCATTGTGTAGCATGATCAGGGCATGTGGGGTAAAGAATGCCTTCATTCTGGCATTAATATGTGGCTAAAGATTGTCTGTGGTGTTAATAATATCTCACTACCTGGAAAATACACTATATAGTATACTAGGTCATAATATTTGACATTAGTATACATGTACCAGTATATGATAAATGCTGCTCCCTGCATTTAGGAACATTGTTATATTGACGAAGTGTAGTGACCAGTGGCGACCCGTCATTCAGGGCAGGTGTCCCACCTGTTTTGAACCCCCACATTTTTAGCATGTTATTTTGGCATTAATACATGTCAAATATCAGTTTGCAAACAATGTAACAAAAATATAAAAAAATAAACATATAATTGAGTTATTAAAGCCACATACAAACCTGGTCTCTTTTTTGTTTTCTTGAGTTAGGCAGCTCCAAAATACAGATATTTCAGCCTAGATCAGTGCTTTCTGTGGTGGAGGGGCAAGCCAGCAGAAAATACAGAGTGTTGCGCCGTGATTGGATCAGTGTTCTGTCACTCATGGGGACACTACATCACCAACAAGTCCAAGTTTAAGATTCTAGCCCCTTGGGTGCTGCCATAGAGTTACATTAGAAGTGCCCACCCAAGAAGGCTCAAGGTCATTGATTGGACTGATCATGTCAACATCATACATCATACTTAGCTAGCAGTCATCAATCACCATGAATCAATCTACTGGCAAATCCTTTTCAATCCTTGTCATACGAAGAGAAATTATAGATAACTTGCAACGTATCGTTGCTCATCGGCCATAAACATTACACAAGTTGTAAATCGCAAATGCAACAATGAGTGGTTTGGAAGGAATCAGTGGATAACTGCAAGCATTGCAAAGCAATCATTAACCTGCTATTCAGTGGAGTGGCTGTGTGGTCCCAAGTCTAACATTATGAGTTTAAAATGATAAACATTCAACATTGGCCATGCTGTCAATGAAGCATGATTTGTGCTGCGCTCAAAACAACTGCTTACTTGGAACTGCAAAATCTGACTTTAGTGAGTTCAAGACAACTGGGAACTCGGGAACAACGAGCTCCGACTGGGAAAATACGTTTTGAACAGTCATCCAACTTGGAATTGTAAATCCGGCCTCTTTCTAAAGCTCTGACCTGAAGATCAATGACGACATCATGATTCAATCTTGTTTTTCTTCGAGTTCCCAGTTGTCTTGAAAGCACCATAAATCCAGAGAATGCCAGACTTTGATGACAATGTTTGATGACAAAATTTACCCACGAAGGACCACCGTGCCATCTTCCTGTTGAAGTGAGCACAGGACAACCAGGTGAGTCCTAACTTGTCTTGTATGCTGCTACATAAATGATGTATATGGGAGATATGTAGGCTGTAGCTAAGAAAGTGTATGTTACAGTGGGGAGAACAATTATTTGATACATTGCCGATTCTGCAGGTTTTCCTGCAGAAGAACTACAGGAAACGTATGATCTCTGTAATTGCAAAAAAAGGTTTCTGTACCAAATATTAAGTTCTGCTTTTCTGATGTATCAAATACTTATGTCATGCAATAAAATGCAAATTAATTACTTAAAAATCATACAATGTGATTTTCTGGATTTTTGTTTTAGATTCCATCTCTCACAGTTGAAGTGTACCTATGATAAAAATGACAGACCTCTACATGCTTTGTAAGTAGGAAAACCTGCAAAATCGGCAGTGTATCAAATACATGTTCTCCCCACTGTATGTAGTATGCTGTTAGTGTCACACCCGGATCAGTTTCACCTGTCCTCGTTATTGTCTCCACCCCCTCCAGGTGTCGCTTGTTTTCCCAGTGTATTTAACCCTGTGTTTCCTGTCTCTCTGTGCCAGTTCGTCTTGTATGTTTCCAAGTGAACCAGCGGTTTTCCCGTTCTCCTGCTTTTTGCATCCTCCTTTTTCTAGTCCTCCTGGTTTTGACCATTGCCTGTTTCTGGACTCTGTACCTGCCTGCCTGACCTTTCTGCCTGCCTTGACCACGAGCCTGTCTGCTACTCTGTACCTCCGGGACTCTGATCTGGTTTTGACCTTTTTGCCTGTCCACGACCATTCTCTTGCCTACTCCTTTGGATTAATAAACCTTGTAAGACTCCAACCATCTGCCTCCTGTGTCTGCAGTTGGGTCTCATCTTGTGCCTTGATAGTTAGTTAGCCCATGTGCCTCACCCTAATAATTTGGTATGTTTTCACCTCTTAATTTCGCCTATTGTTCTGACTTGGTGGTGATTATGTACTCTATAAACCTGTTTTTGAGAAATGTAATCATCGAATACTGTAAGAGCTTTCATTGTCTGCTTATATGCCCCCTTTATTTATCCTACGTTTCTGACTTGGCGTACAGGGAGAATACTGTAAGAATGGCCCATGTTCTGAATTATGTCGCTGTATATTTCAAAAGTACTGAACAAATATTTATATTGACTACGTCCGTCCTAGCTCGCTCATTAATGCCTTAATCGAAATGACGGATTGCCTCTTATCTGCTTGTCGTCCCCTTATGCCATAGTTTGTACATCTCAATTGACAGAAACCACTTTTTTTTAAGCAAGTCAGTCATATCAGCTATGTTTCTTTTTTAAAGACAGTAAATGAGGCTGAATGAACTGTTTTGCTGCCATTCAAGGCTCCGCTGATAGCCAGGTGTAGCAGTGGTATAGTGCAATTAATCTATTTGTTGTGTTGTGTAGTGGCTTTGCTGGCATGCATCCTGCACCATTCATTATTTTTATTTTGCCCCACCAAGATTTACATGCTTAGATCACCACTGAGCATGATGTACTACAGTAACCATAATGCTCTGATCAACATATCCGGTTCTATCTTAGAAAATATGTTGCTAACATAATGTAGTGACATTGAAAAGTGTCACTGAAACCACACGATAATGATGCTAGTGGAGCTTCTGAGAGTCAGTGTCATTTATCCTCCTGTTAGAGATGGTAGCAGGCCAGAATACTGTCCAACAGGATCTGATGCTGTAGGCTCCATCTCAAATGTTACCCTATTCCTAAGATAGTGCATTACTTTAGACCAGGGCCCATAGAGGGGCGAGGAAGGAAGGGAGGGAGGCAGAGAGTGGAGAGGAGTGACAGAGGGTGAAGGAGGGGGAAATAAAGGGATGGAGATGGGAGGAGGGAATGAGAACAGAGGAGGAGTGGCAGAGAAAAGGGATAGTGGGAGTGAGATGAGGGCACAAGAAGGGGAAATTAAGAACATAGTGAGTGAGGAGAAAAGATTAGGGAGGAAGGAGAGAGGGAGGCAGAGAGAGGGAGGCAGAGAGAGGGAAATTATATCCTGGATGCACTGTTGCATTTTTATCAGTCTGGATAGAAGAGATAGGAGGGGAGAGAGAGAAGAGAGGAGAGAGAGGAGATAGAGGAGAGAGAGGAGGGGAGAGAGAGGAGAGATAGGAGAGAGGAGGGGAGAGAGGGGAGAGAGAGGAGAGATAGGAGAGAGGAGAGATAGGAGAGAGGAGGGGAGAGAGAGGAGAGAGGAGGGGAGAGAGAGGAGAGATAGGAGAGAGGAGGGAGAGAGAGGGAGAGAGAGGAGAGATAGGAGAGAGGAGGGAGAGAGAGGAGAGAGAGGAGAGAGAGGAGGGGAGAGAGAGGAGAGATAGGAGAGAGAGGGGAGAGAGAGGAGAGAGAGGAGGGGAGAGAGAGGAGAGAGAGGAGGGGAGAGAGAGGAGAGAGAGCAAGAGAGGAGTGCAGATGAGGAGAGAGGAGAGATAGGAGAGAGGAGTGCAGATGAGGAGAGGGGAGAGAGAGGAGGAGAGAGGAGGGGAGAGAGAGGAGAGAGAGGAGGGGAGAGGGAGAGAGAGGAGGGGAGAGAGGAGAGAGAGAGAGGGGAGAGAGAGGAGAGAGAGGAGGGGAGAGAGAGGAGAGAGAGGAGGGGAGAGAGAGGAGAGAGAGGAGGGGAGAGAGAGGAGAGATAGGAGAGAGAGGGGAGAGAGAGGAGAGAGAGGAGGGGAGAGAGAGGAGAGAGAGGAGGGGAGAGAGGAGAGAGAGCAAGAGAGGAGTGCAGATGAGGAGAGAGGAGAGATAGGAGAGAGGAGTGCAGATGAGGAGAGGGGAGAGATAGGAGAGAGGAGTGCAGATGAGGAGAGGGGAGAGATAGGAGAGAGGAGTGCAGATGAGGAGAGGGGAGAGATAGGAGAGAGGAGTGCAGATGAGGAGAGGGGAGAGATAGGAGAGAGGAGTGCAGATGAGGAGAGGGGAGAGATAGACAGAGCGAGAAAAAGAGGCAACGGCAGAGAAAAACAAGTTGTCCTTTCCCGGTGAGGTGAGGCAAGAGCTACCTGTCTGCCTGTTCTGTTCTGTGTGTTGGTCCCCATGGTGACTAGACAGCTAAAATGATCAACATGCAACAGGACATGCAGCACTCACTCAGTCACTCAGTCACTCAGTCACTCCTCTCCTTTCACTCACTCTTTCTCTCCACCGCTCTCTCTATTCATTCTTCCCCATTTCTATTATATACATTTTTATTTTATTTATCTCTATTCCTCTTCTTCCTTTATCATACATTTCCCCATTCTCCTCTCTTTTTATCTCTCTTCATTTTGTCTCCCTCTCCTCATCTCCCCCTCCCTCTTCTCTCTCCTCTCCCCATCTCCCCCTCCCTCTTCCTCTCTCGTCCCCTCCCTCTGCCTCCTGCCCTTCTCTATCTCTCTCATCCCACAGTGAATGTGACCCAGGGGCTAAATAGATGATCTAATTCCAGTTCTGATTCAGATTCTCAGGCCTCTCCTCCAATACAATATTAATCACATTGTCTGGGCATGTGCATGTGTGCATGTGTGCATGTGTGCAATAGTGAGTGCATGCATGTGTGTGGGAGGACGGTCTTGGTTAGTGACTTCAGTAATACAAGACACTCTCAAGGTCAAACGCTTAATGTCTGGTGCTTTGTTACGTATGTGTGTGTGTGTGTGTGTGTGCGTCAAGATCTTTATTAATGACCTCCTTCTCCCAGCTATCAGATTGTCATGACAACCCTGTACCAATGCAAATCACCATCTCTTTCATAGAAGAGAGTGTTCTGAATAAGAATTAGAACGTTAGTTCTGTTCATTTGAATTCTGTCTCACTCCTTAAAGTATTCTATTGCCGTGGTGATGTAAATCTCCACCACTTCTCTAGCAGGACCTAGCTAATGTAGCTCATCTACAGTGCCTTGCAAAAGTAGTCACCCCTGACCGTAGATTGCTTTGTATGTTTCTATTTTTAGTTTGGTCAGGGTGTGATGTGGGTGGGGATTCTATGTTATAGGTCTAGGTTTTCTTTTTCTATGTGTTTGGCCTGGTATGTTTCTCAATCAGAGGCAGCTGTCTATCATTGTCTCTGATTGAGAGCCATACTTAGGTAGCCTGTTTTCCCTTGGCGTTTTTCCTATGTTGTTTCACTACAACCTGTAATTTAAATGTATTTTTTATTTGGATTTCATGTAATGGGCATACACAAAATAGTTGAAATTGGTGAAGTGAAATGAAAAAAATAACTTGTTTTAAAAAATGTTAAAAAAATAAAAACAGGAAAGTGGTGCGTGCATATGTATTCACCCCCTTTGTTATGAAGCCCCTAAATAAGATCTGGTGCAACCAATTACCTTCAGAAGTCACATATTTAATTAAATAAAATCCACCTGTGTGCAATCTAAGTGTCACATGATCTCAGTGTACATATACATCTGTTCTGAAAGGCCCCAGAGTCTGCAACACCACTAAGCAAGGGAACCACCAACCAAGCGGCACCATGAAGACCAAGGAGCTCTCCAAACAGGTCAGGGACAAAGTTGTGGAGAAGTACATATCAGGGTTGGGTGATAAAAAAATATCCGAAGCTTTGAACATCCCAAGGAGCAACATCTAAATCCATTATTAAAAAACAGAAAGAACATGGCACAAACCTGCCAAGAGAGGG
>NC_088399.1:74967549-75095049 GCF_034236695.1 Oncorhynchus nerka
GGTGTGTGCATGAGTGAGTGCGGGTGTGCTAAGGTGCAGTCAAACAGTGAATTTCAAAGACAAATTCAACCACAAAGACCAGGAAGGGTTTCCAGTGCCTCGCAAAGAATGGCACCTATTGGGAGATGAGTAAAAAAAAAAAAACAGACATTGAATATCTCTTTGAGCATGGTGAATTTATGAATTACATTTTGGATGGTGTATCCATACACCCAGTCTAATCAAATCAAATGTTATTTGTCACATGCGCCGAATACAATAGGTGTAGACCTTACTGTGGAAAGCTTTACTTACAAGCCCTTAAGCCCTTAACACAATGCAGTTCAAAAATAGAGTTACTAAAATATTTACAAAATAAACAAAAGTAAAAAAATAACAAATCTAATTCATGAAAAGGTATCAAAAGAAACTATATACAGGAGGTACTGGGACTGACTCAATGTGCGGGGGTACAGGTTAGTCGAGGTAATTTGTAAAGTGGGGGGGGGGGGGGGGGGTCAATGTAAATAGTCCAGGTGGCCATTTGATTCATTGTTCAGCAGACTTATGGCTTGGGGGTAGAAGCTGTTGAGGAGCCTTTTGGTCCTAGACTTGGCACTCTGGTACCGCTTGCCGCTTTTGGGCCTTCCTCTGACACCGCTTAGTATATAAGTTCAGCAAAAAAAGATCATTTTTCAGGACCCTGTCTTTCAAAGATAATTCATAAAAATCCAAATAACTACACATATCTTCAATGTAAATGGTTTAAACACTGTTTCCCATGCGTGTTTAATGAACCATAAACAATTCATGAACATGCACCTGTGGAACGGTCGTTAAGACACTAACAGCTTACAGACGGTAGACAATTAAGGTCACAGTTTTGAAAACTTAGGACAATAAAGAGGCCACAAAAAACCCACAAAAAGACAAAAAGAAAGATGCCAAAGGTTCCTGCTCATCTGCGTGAATGTGCCTTAGTGTAATGGATTTCGTCCTCCTCTTCTGAGGAGGAGTAGCGAGAAGGATCGGAGGACCAATGCGCAGCGTGGTAAGTGTCCATAATGTTTAATCAAAATGAACACTGAAATACAAAACAACAAACGTAAATAAACGACACAAACGAAACAGTCCCGTGTGGCACAAACACTGACACGGAAAATAAACACCCACAACTCTCAAAAGTGAAACCAGGCTACTTAAGTATGATTCTCAATCAGGGACAACGATTGACAGCTGCCTCTTATTGAGAACCATACTAGGCCGAACACAGAAATCCCAAATTATAGTAAAACGAACATAGACAACCCACCCAACTCACGCCCTGACCATACTAAAACAAAGATATAATAACAGAACTAAGGTCAGAACGTGACACTTAGGCATGCTGCAAGGAGGCATGAGGACTGCAGATGTGGACAGGGCAATAAATTGCAATGTCCGTACTGTGAGACGCCTAAGACAGCTCTACAGGGAGACAGGATGGACAGCTGATCTTTCTCGCAGTGGCAGACCACGTGTAAAAACACCTGCACAGGATCGGTACATCCAAACATCACACCTGCGGGACAGGTACAGGATAGCAACAACAACTGCCCGAGTTATACCAGGAACGCACAATCCCTCCATCAGTGCGAGAGGCTGGACTGAGGGCTTGTAGGCCTGTTGTAAGGCAGGTCCTCACCAGACATCACCGGCAACAATGTTGCCAATGGGCACAAACCCACCGTCGCTGGACCAGACAGGACTGGCAAAAAGTGCTCTTCACTGACGAGTCGTGGTTTTGTCTCACCAGGAGTGATGGTCGGATTCGCGTTAATCGTTGAAGGAATGAGCGTTACACAGAGGCCTGTACTCTGGAGCGGGATCGATTTGGAGGTTGAGGGTCCGTCATGGTCTGGGGCGGTGTGTCACAGCATCATCGGACTGAGCTTGTTGTCATTGCAGGCAATCTCAATGCTGTTCGTTACAGGGAAGACAGTCTCCTCCCTCATGTGGTACCCTTCCTGCAGGCTCATCCTGACATGACCCTCAGGCATGACAATGCCACCAGCCATACTGCTCGTTCTGTGCATGATTCCCTGCAAGACAGGAATGTCAGTGCTCTGCCATGGCCAGCGAAGAGCCTGGATCTCAATCCCATTGAACACGTCTGGGACATGTTGTATTGGAGGGTGAGTGCTAGGACCATTCCCCCCAGAAATGTCTGAGAACTTGCAGGTGCCTTGGTGGAAGAGTGGGGTAACATCTCACAGCAAGAACTGGCAAATCTGGTGCAGTCCTTGAGGAGGAGATGCACTGACGTACTTAATGCAGCTGGTGGCCACACCAGATACTGACTGTTACTTTTGATTTTGACCACCCCTTTGTTCAGGGACACATTATTCAATTTCTGTTAGTCACATGTCTGTGGAACTTGTTCAGTTCATGTCTCAGTTGTTGAATCTTGTTATGTTCATACAAATATTTACACATGTCAAGTTTGCTGAAAATAAACGCAGTTGACAGTGAGAGGACATTTCTTTTTTTGCTGAGTTTATGTCCTGGATGTTAGGAAGCTTGGCCCCAGTGATGCACTGGGCCGCCGTATGCACTACCCTCTGTAGTGCCTTACGGTCAGATGCCGAGCAGTTGCCATACCAGGCAGCAAACTTAATGATGGTGTTGGAGTCGTGCAGGGAGTACAGGAGGGGACTAAGCACGCACCCCTAAGGGGCCCCTGTGTTGAGGATCAAAGTGGCAGATGTGTTGTTGCCTACCCTTACCACCTGAGGGCGGCCCGTCAGGAAATCCAGGAACCAGTTGCAGAGGGCGGTGTTTAGTCCAAGGGTCCTTAGCTTAGTGATGAGCTTTATGGAAACTATGGTGTTGAATGCTGAGCTGTAGTCAATGAACAGCATTCCCACGTAGGTGTTCCTTTTATCCAGGTATAAAAAGGCAGTGTGGAGTGCGATTGAGATTATGTCATATGTGGATCTGTTGTGGTGGTATGGAAATTGGAGTGGGTCTAGGGTTTCCAGCATGATGGTGTTGATGTGAGCCCTGACCAGCCTTTCAAAGCACTTCATGGCTACCGACGTGTGTGCTATGGGGTGGTAATCATTTAGACAGGTTACCTTCACTTTCTTGGACACAGGGACAATGGTTGTCTGCTTGAAACATGTCACTACAAAGATACAGGCGTCCTTCCTAACTCAGTTGCCAGAGAGGAAGAAAACCGTTCAGGGATTTCACCATGAGGCCAATAGTGACTTTAAAAAAGTTACATAGTTTAATGGCTGTGATAGGAGGAAACTCAGGATGGATTAACAACATTGTAGTTACTCCACAATACTAACCTAAATGACAGAGTGAAAAGAAGGACGCTTCTAAGGAATAAAAACATTCTAAAACATGCATCCTGTTTGAAACAAGGCACTACATTAATACTGCAAAAAATGTGGTAAAGCAATGAACTTTTTCCCTGAATACCAAGTGTTATGTTTGGGGCAAATCCAATATACAACACATTACTGAGTACCACTACATATTTTCAAGCATACTGGTGGCTGCATTATGTTATGGGTATGCTTGTCATCATTTAAGGACTGGTGAGTTTTACAGGCTAAAAAATAAATAGAATGGAGCTAAGCACAGGCTAAATCTATGAGGAAAAGCTGGTTCAGTCTGCATTCCACTGGGAGATGTATTCACCTTTATGCAGGACAATAACCTAAAACACAAGGCCAAATCTACACTTTAGTTGCTTACCAAGAAGACTTTGAATATTGAAAATTCCTGAGTGGCCGTTACAGTTTTGACTTAAATCTGCTTTAAAATCTATGGCAAGACTTGAAAATGTTTGTCTAGCAATGATCAAGAACATATTTGACAGAGCTTGAAGAATTTTGAAAATAATAATTGGCAATTATTGTACAATCCAGGTGTGCAAAGCTCTTAGAGACTCACAGCTGTAATCGCTGCAAAATGTAATTCTATCATGTATTGACTCAGGGGTGTGAATATTAATGTATATGGCATACAGTATTTCTGTATTTCATTTACAAGAAATGTGTGTAGATAGGTGAGATTTAAAAAAAATATCTATTCAGAATTCAGGCTCTAACACAACAATGTGGAATAAGTGAAGGGGAGTGAATACTTTCTGAAGGCACTGTATGTGTGTGTATGTGTGTGTGTATGTGTGTGTATGTGTGTGTGTTCGTGTGTATGTGTGTGTGTTCTACAGCACTGTCTTTGTGTGATAGTAATGTAGAACATAAGGAATCTGATGTAAAATATCATAAACTAAGGAAGAATTTTGTCTTCTTTGTAACTCCCTCATAGTAGGTCTAGTATACTATTCTATACTATATTATAATATACAATACTATAATGTACTGGAGTTCCACTATACTCTACTATACCATACTCTACCATACTATATACTGTTCTGCAGGTCTAGTAAACTATGCTATACTGTACAATAGGTCTACTATACTGTACTATACTGTACTGTATTGTAGGTCTAGTATACTGAACTATACTATACTGTACTGTACTATGGGTATAGTATAATGTTATATTCTGTACTGTAGGTCTACTATACTGCAATATACTATACTGTACTGTAGAGGGTGGGAGAGAGAGACTGTAGATCTAGTATGCTGTACTATACTGTTCTATACTGTACTCTACCATAGGTCTAGTATACTGCACTATACTGTATGGTACTATATGTCTAGTATACTGTACTGTATTATACTGTACTGTATGTATAGTTTACTGTACTATACTGTACTAAACTATACTATACATTATGTCTTGTATACTGTACTATACTGTAGGTCTACTGTACTATACTGTAGGTCTACTATACTGTACTGTAGGTCTAGTATACTTTACTATACTGTAGGTCTACTGTACTATACTGTAGGTCTACTATACTGTTCTGTAGGTCTAGTATACTCTACTGTACTGTTGGTCTACTACAGTGTACTATACTGTAGGTCTACTGTACAATACTGTAGGTCTAGTATACTGTACAATACTTTAGGCCTAGTATACTGCACTATACTGTTGGTCTGCTATACAATACTGTAGGTCTAGTATGCTGTACTATGCTGCTGGCCTACTATACTGTGTGTCTAGTATACTGTATTATACTATGCTGTACTATAGGTCTAGTATACTCTACTCTACTGTAGGTCTAGTATACTGTACTACACTGTAGGTCTACTGTACTATACCATAGGTATAGTATACTGTACTATACTGTAGGTCTAGTGCGCTGTACTATACTGTTGGTCTGCTATACTATACTATACTGTAGGTCTAGTATACTTGACTATACTGTACTCTACTGTAGGTCTAGTATACTGTACTACACTGTAGGTCTACTGTACTATACCATAGGTCTAGTATACTGTACTCTACTGTAGGTCTAGTGTACTACACTATACTGTTGGTCTACCATACTATACTGTACTGTAAGTCTAGTATACTGTACTATACTGTAGGTCTACTGTACTATACTGTAGGTCTGGTATACTGTACTATACTATACTTTACTGTAGTTCTTGTATACTGTTGGTCTACTATGCTATACTGTAGGTCTAGTATACTGTACTGTACTGTATGTCTAGTATACTGTACTATACTGTTGGTCTACTATACTATACTGTAATGTAGATCTAGTATATGGTACTATACTGTAAGTCTACTCTTCTATACTGTAGATCTAGCATACTGCACTATACTATACTTTAGGTGTTGTATACTCTCCTATACTGTTAGTCTACTATGCTATACAATACTGTCGGTCTAGTGTACTGTACTATGCTGTTGGTCTACTGTACTATACTGTACTGTATGTCTCGTATACTGTACTATACTGTAGGTCTACTGTACTATACTGTAGGTCTACTGTACTGTACTGTAGGTCTAGTATGCTGTACTATACTGTAGGTCTTCTGTACTGTACTGTAGGTCTAGTATACTGTATTATACTATACTTTGCTGTAGGTCTGGTATACTCCATTATATTGTTGGTCTACTATGCTATACTATACTGTAGGTCTAGTATACTGTACTATACTGTATGTTTAGTATACTGTACTATACTGTTGGTCTACTATACTATAGGTCTTGTAATCGACCTGGCCCGGGTATCCTGGAAGGACATTGACCTCATCCCGTCAGTTGAGGATGCCTGGTCATTCTTTAAGAGTAACTTCCTCACCATATTAGATAAGCATGCTCCGTTCAAAAAATGCAGAACTAAGAACAGATACAGCCCTTGGTTCACTCCAGACCTGACGGCCCTCGACCAGCACAAAAACATCCTGTGGCGGACTGCAATAGCATCGAACAGTCCCCGCGATATGAAACTGTTCAGGGAAGTCAGGAACCAATACACGCAGTCAGTCAGGAAAGCTAAGGCCAGCTTCTTCAGGCAGAAGTTTGCATCCTGTAGCTCCAACTCCAAAAAGTTCTGGGACACTGTGAAGTCCATGGAGAACAAGAGCACCTCCTCCCAGCTGCCCACTGCACTGAGGCTAGGGAACACGGTCACCACCGACAAATCCATGATTATCGAAAACTTCAACAAGCATTTCTCAACGGCTGGCCATGCCTTCCGCCTGGCTACTCCTACCTCGGGCCAACAGCTCCGGCCCACCCGCAGCTCCTCGCCCAAGCCTCTCCAGGTTCTCCTTTACCCAAATCCAGATAGCAGATGTTCTGAAAGAGCTGCAAAACCTGGACCCGTATAAATCAACTGGGCTTGACAATCTGGACCCTCTATTTCTGAAACTATCCGCCGCCATTGTCGCAACCCCTATTACCAGCCTGTTCAACCTCTCTTTCATATCGTCTGAGATCCCCAAGGATTGGAAAGCTGCCGCAGTCATCCCCCTCTTCAAAGGGGGAGACACCCTGGACCCAAACTGTTACAGACCTATATCCATTCTGCCCTGCCTATCTAAGGTCTTCGAAAGCCAAGTCAACAAACAGGTCACTGACCATCTCGAATCCCACCGTACCTTCTCCGCTATGCAATCTGGTTTCCGAGCCGGTCACGGGTGCACCTCAGCCACACTCAAGGTACTAAACGACATCATAACCGCCATCGATAAAAGACAGTACTGTGCAGCCTTCATCGACCTTGCCAAGGCTTTCGACTCTGTCAATCACCATATTCTTATCGGCAGACTCAGTAGCCTCGGTTTTTCGGATGACTGCCTTGCCTGGTTCACCAATTACTTTGCAGACAGAGTTCAGTGTGTCAAATCGGAGGGCATGTTGTCCGGTCCTCTGGCAGTCTCTATGGGGGTGCCACAGGGTTCAATTCTCGGGCCGACTCTTTTCTCTGTGTATATCAATGATGTTGCTCTTGCTGCGGGCGATTCCCTGATCCACCTCTACGCAGACGACACCATTCTATACACTTTCGGCCCGTCATTGGACACTGTGCTATCTAACCTCCAATCGAGCTTCAATGCCATACAACACTCCTTCCGTGGCCTCCAACTGCTCTTAAACGCTAGTAAAACCAAATGCATGCTTTTCAACCGATCGCTGCCTGCACCCGCTTGCCCGACTAGCATCACCACACTGGATGGTTCCGACCTTGAATATGTGGACACCTATAAGTACCTAGGTGTCTGGCTAGACTGCAAACTCTCCTTCCAGACCCATATCAAACATCTCCAATCGAAAATCAAATCAAGAGTCGGCTTTCTATTCCGCAACAAAGCCTCCTTCACTCACGCTGCCAAGCTTACCCTAGTAAAACTGACTATCCTACCGATCCTCGACTTCGGCGATGTCATCTACAAAATTGCTTCCAACACTCTTCTCAGCAAACTGGATGCAGCTTATCACAGTGCCATCCGTTTTGTCACTAAAGCACCTTATACTACCCACCACTGCGACTTGTATGCTCTAGTCGGCTGGCCCTCGCTACATATTCGTCGCCAGATCCACTGGCTCCAGGTCATCTACAAGGCCATGCTAGGCAAAGCTCCGCCTTATCTCAGCTCACTGGTCACGATGGCAACACCCATCCGTAGCACGCGCTCCAGCAGGTGTATCTCATTGATCATCCCTAAAGCCAACACCTCATTCGGCCGCCTTTCGTTCCAGTACTCTGCTGCCTGTGACTGGAACGAATTGCAAAATCGCTGAAGTTGGAGACTTTTATCTCCCTCACCAACTTCAAACATCAGCTATCTGAGCAGCTAACCGATCGCTGCAGCTGTACATAATCTATTGGTAAATAGCCCACCCATTTTCACCTACCTCATCCCCACAGTTTTTATTTATTTACTTTTCTGCTCTTTTGCACACCAATATCTCTACCTGTACATGATCATCTGATCGTTTATCACTCCAGTGTTAATCTGCAATATTGTAATTATTCGCCTACCTCCTCATGCCTTTTGCACACATTGTATATAGACTCCCCTTTTTTCTCTACTGTGTTATTGACTTGTTAATTGTTTACTCCATGTGTAACTCTGTGTTGTCTGTTCACACTGCTATGCTTTATCTTGGCCAGGTCGCAGTTGCAAATGAGAACCTGTTCTCAACTAGCCTACCTGGTTAAATAAAGGTGAAATAAAAAATCAAAATAAACTGTACTTTACTGTTGGTCTAGTGTGCTATACTATACTGTTGGTCTACCATACTGTACTATACTGCAGGTCTAGTATACTGTACTGTACTATACTGTACTGTATGTCTAGTGTACTCTACTATACTGTCGGTCTACTATACTGCACTATACTGTAGGTCTACTGTATTATACTATGCTGCACTGTAGGTCTAGTATACTGTACTATACTGTAGTTTATTATTTGGCATAGTACTCCTTCTGTCTCCGAACCTTCTATGACTGGTAGGTTAACCCAAGCAGACAGCAACCTGTATGTGTGTTTGTGTACCTTGCGTGTGTCTGTGTTTGTGTGTTTATGTGTGCATGTGTATGTGTCTGTGCATTTGTGTGTGTATGCTTGTATGTACGGTATGTACGGTATGTATGTATGTATGTATGTATGTATGTATGTATGTATGTATGTATGTATGTATGTATGTATGTACAGTATGTGCGTGCAGTATGTATGTGTACGTGCGTGCGTGTGTGCGTGCGTGCGTGTGTGTATATGTGTGTGTGTGTGTGTGTGTGTGTGTGTGTGTGTGTGCGTGTATGTGTGTGTGTGTGTATGTGTGTGTGTGTGTATGTGTGTGTGTGTGTATGTGTGTGTGTGTGTGTGTGTGTGTGTGTGTGTGTGTGTGTCTGTGTCTGTGTTTGTGTGTGTGTGTGTGTGTGTGTGTGTGTGTGTGTGTGTGTGTGTGTGTGTGTGTGTGTGTGTGTGTGTGTGTGTGTGTGTGTGTGTGTGTGTGTGTGTGTGGCCAGCAGACAACTCATAAATGATTCACGAACTGGAGAAATAGTGGTATGTGTGTGTGCATTGTGGGAAGAGCAAGGGTGCCAAGTCCTTGACCCATGTTTGTGTTTACAGACAAAGAGCACATCAAACCTCAAGTATGGCAAAAGAACAAAACATAACCCTGACACATTGAAAAATGCTATTTGGTTCCATAAAAACACCAATAACAATATAGCCCGTTGTTCCTTTTCTGAGATATTTCTCCTTTTCTCCCCCTTTCTCTCGCTCACCATCTCTCTCTCTCTATTCTGTCTTCTCCCTCTCTCTCTCTCTCTCTCTCGCTCTCTCTCTCCCACTCACTCACCCACCCACCCTCTCTCTCCATGTGACATTGAAAGATTGAAAGAAATGTGAGGCAGAGTAATAAAGGTGATTGCTAGGTGATTGATTAAGGAGCCACGCTATAGATCTGTGATTGGTTGATGGGTTTGAGATTAGATTTAGCTGTATCAATCTGATTACAGTTTTTCTTAATTGCTAAAACACAATTTCTGAAACCTTGCTCCATTTCCTGAAAACATTAAACACAAAACCTCATCTTCAAGCACTATTTACATAACCTCTGACTCCTCTTGCAAAATGAAACATTCGCCTCAAAACAGTTTTACCTGTGTTCAAAATCAAACACTGCTCTCAAATCATAAACAAAGTGATCAAACTGATATACACTCTCAAGCAGTCAGTAAACAATACACAGAAAAATAGAAAACGCATTGTTCAAAACATACAATTCTCAGGGAGAAGTACATTTTTTATCTAAAAAAATATTGATATTTTTCCCTCATTGTCTTTTGATGAACGAAAACATGTTCTATCATAGTCGCTCAAAATTGATCAGAAATTACTACTCTGCTTTGCAATTTTGTTTTTTGTTCTTCCTCCTCATTGTACCCCTATTTTTACAGTACTGTACCCTGCATCTCACAAACGTGTCCTTTGTCTCTGTGATACTGTAATTCTTGTTCTTTGTTGATATGAACCTGCAACCAGTCAAAATCTATTGAGCAGTCAGTACTGTTAATCAATGGAAAGCACAATGTTCAGGGCCATACAATTTGTCCATTGTACAGTATACAGCCTACAATGCACTGTACTGCAGTATACAATACTAAAAGGGACAAAAATCAAAGGAGTAAACATGTGATCAATGTGCTTCTTCTTGTCTTTGGGCTGGGTCAGGCCAGAGCACTTCGTCGACATCACAAGCAATATTGTCCCTCCTGAGGCAACGGGGGAAGAAGCCTCTTGTGTGCCGTATCCAGCCCTGACATGATTCCTCACCTATATCACCACAGGCTAAATCCATGGCTTGCAGCAGATTTACTCTGGTGTAGGGTTGTCTATCATACACTTTCCATCTCCAAGAGGAGAAAAAACCCTCAATCGTATTCAGGAAAGGCGAGTATGGAGGGAGGTACAAGTTCATAAACTGCCCATTGATGTTAAACCATTCCCTTACCTGAGCAGCTCGGTGGAAACTGACATTGTCCCACACTATCACATAGGTGGGAATGGGATTCTCAATTAGCTCTTGACCCTGCTGCTCTTGAACCTGCTGCTCAAATAAAACATCTCTTAGATTGGCAAGAAATCTTAGAAGGTGCTGGGTGTTATATGGCCCGAGTGTAGCATGGTGATGTAGAACACCATGGTTGCTGATAGCAGCACAAATTGTGACATTGCCACCTCGTTGACCAGGGACTTCAACAATGGCCCGCTGTCCAATCATGTTTCAGCCTCTCCTTCTCCTCTTTGTTAGATTGAAGCCTGCTTCATCAACAAAGATGAACTCATGGGGTCTGTCCAAGGATTCCAAGTCAAATATTGTCTGTGTAGAAATAAAATATACTGTATGTAGGATTTTGTAAGTCGTACAGAGACAGTGCTGTACTGTAGAGTACAATTAGGCTTCTGATTCACATACATTGTATGTACTGAAGAGTAATGTCATTCACATAGTATGTGATAGTACTGTAGACAATCTGGATTACAGTAAATGTTTCTGAATGTACACTTACTTGCACATACTGAGCTCGCAGTTCTTTCCCTCTTGGTGAGTTGCGCTCAAAAGGTACACTGTATACTAGTTTCATTCGCATCCTGTTACGATGGAGGACACGGTCAATTGTGGAAATGCTCACACTGTCGATTCCCTGGAAGTGTGTGTTGTCTTGTATCACTCGTTCCTGGATTTCTCTGAGTCGTATTGCATTATCTTGAAGGACCATGCCAACTATAACGGCCTCTTGCTCCCGAGTGAATTTAGCTGTCCTTCCACCTGCATGTGGCAGCTTTGCAATTCTACAAAAAGTAGTTGTGCAGTTACAAAACATATTCATGCAGTACAATACATACAGTGATTAACTTTACAAATGTCTATTGAAACAGCTGCATATAGTGTAGTACAGTAAATGTGCAATTACAAAAATACAGTAGTATACTGTACCTGTTTTCTTCTCTGAATGTCCTTACTATGGTGGACACAGAAAATCGTCTCAAATGGGGTTACACTCCAAGTCCTGCTTCCCTCATTGTCAGTCCATGGACAAGAACATGGTTTATAACTGTTGCTCGAATTTCATCAGATATTTCCACTCTTTGTCTTCCTCTTCCTCTTTCTTGCCCTCCTCCTCCTCTTCCTCCTCGTCGCCCACCTCGCATACGCACTCGTCCTCTCACATTGTTTCTTCTATCCATTCTCAGACTTTCTCCTTCCCACCTTCAACAACCTGTTTGCTCTCTGAACTGGCTTATATTGGTTGTGTCGCATCATTTGAAACAGGTTAAATCAAATTTCAGTGGTTGTGTTCAATCAATGACATGTGTTCTCTATTTGTATTTGATTGTTGCCACTTGTGTTTACCAGTATGGATGACATGTGTATTCGAGTGCAGAATGTGTTTTGAGAATGAGAATGTGTTTAGAGTTTTGCTGAAGTCTAAGTGAGATCTGCAAATTGTGTTTTACCATGTGAAATGGTTTAAGGTATTGACAACAGGCTGCATGATTAGCTAAATAAGTCCAGGCAACTGAGAACTTTGTTCAGCCAATGGGTTTCAGTGTTTTAGAAATTGAGAAAAACTGTAAGCTATATTGATTATTGCATTTATATTTACTGATGGGATATGAACGGTGTCTTGGTATTAGGTTGTAATCATATTAACCAAGTGTATTTCATTAGGTTTTAATCACATTATAATGTATCTTATTGAGTTTCAGAATCAATTTGATTCTAGTGTATTGTATTATATCAGGTATAAACTGACACTTTGTGACTGACACTCCTCTTCTCTCCGTGCTGCGGGATTCTGGGATTGGAGGAGCAGCACCCAATCAGATTCCCCTGGATTGTGCCCAGAACCCTGATTTGTTGACATTGTTGATTTAAGCCCTGGTCACCTGATCAGAGGGGTATCCTACGAAAGATGTTGGAGGAGTTAGCAAGGCAACTTTGGTCAACTCTGAGTTCAACTCAAGATAAGCAGTAATACAAATGTGTCTCACCTTTAAGTCAGGTACATTTCTATGGTAACAAATCCTTCAGAACTAAGAGAGAGAGAAAGCACTTGTGCATAATTTAGCAATCATTCTGTACCTGTTAGACCATGAGAGAAAGAGATGCGGACAGCAAGATAGAGACAGAGCAGAGGGAAATAACAGTCCATATAAATACATAAAATGAGAGAAACAGAGAAAGAGATAAAAAAGAAAGAGATAGACAGAGACAGAGATAGACAGAGACAGAGATAGACAGAGACAGAGATAGACAGAGACAGAGATAGACAGAGACAGAGATAGACAGAGACAGAGATAGACAACCCTAAAGTCCGAGTCGATATTCACCTAATAATAAGGATTTCCCGTCGACCACACCCACAAATTGAGTTAAACAATCATTATTTCCCATGAACCTCCAGAGTAAAAGAGCGAAATTTGTCGTCGATTTTTTGTTATACAGAAATAACAAAACATGCTAGGAAAACTGCTATGTTGTTCAATGTACATGTGACCAAATCAAAAATCCCGAACTACGGTTCGCAAGGCACCCACGTAGGGAAATAGAGCTCGCGAGAAGAGCCCTGTGGCTTCAGGCTATTCAGCATGGGAGAGTGGGAAATAGAGTGGGAAATGTGGGGACCCAGTGTCCAAGTAGGCTACACTTGTATGTGTGTGGAAAACATTTAATCACAGGTAAGACGTTTAACTTGTTTAGTATAGTCCGCTTGTAACTCCTCACTACTTCCAGCTGCATGGTCCGTATGGTCCGTTTGTTTGTCTTGGCTAGCTTAATGTTCCGGTCGATAGTATTCCACCTCGCCGCACTGGCAGGGTGACCGGGAGCATTCAACCAGGTAAGGTTGGGCAGGCTCGGTGCTCAAGAGCTCCAGTGCGCCTGCACGGTCCGGTCTATCCAGTACCACCTCCACGCATCAGCCCTCCGGTGGCAGCTCCCCGCACTCGCCCTGAGGTGCATGTCCTCGGCCCAGTACCACCAGTGCCGGCACCACGCACCAGGCCTACAGTGCGCCTCGTCTGTCCAGTGCTGCCAGAGCCTTCCTCCTCTCCAGCGCTAGCAGAGTCTCCCGTCTGTCCAGAGCTGCTAGAGTCTCCCGTCTGTCCAGAGCTGCTAGAGTCTCCCGTCTGTCCAGAGCTGCTAGAGTCTCCCGTCTGTCCAGAGCCGCTAGAGTCTCCCGTCTGTTCAGAGCCGCTAGAGTCTCCCTTCTGTTCAGAGCCGCTAGAGACTCCCGTCTGTCATGAGCCGCCAGAGTCTCCTGTCTGTCATGAGCCGCCAGAGTCTCCCGTCTGTCATGAGTCGCCAGAGTCTCCCGTCTGTCATGAGCCACCAGAGTCTCCAGTCTGTCATGAGCCGCCAGAGTCTCCCGTCTGTCATGAGCCGCCAGAGTCTGCCGTCTGTCAGCCAGGATCTTCCAGAGCCGCCAGTCAGCCAGGATCTGCCAGAGCCGCCAGTCAGCCAGGATCTGCCAGAGCCGCCAGTCAGCCAGGACTTTCCCACCCGAGTCACACCCTGACCTAACCAAACATAGAGAATAATAAGGATCTCTAAGGTCAGGGCGTGACACTCATTGTGTTCAGGACAACCCAGACCATAACGCCATGTCATCTTGTAACTGTACTTAAAATATAATGAACATAAATGTTGACACTGTATATGACATGAATTTTATGATATGGAAACGTTAAATGCACATTTACAGGTGTTTGACTTGCTTGTATGACACCAAAGCGGTATTTATTATAATCCTCAACGTCTCATCTTTCAAAATACACTGAGTGTACAAAACATGAGCAACACATTCCTAATATTGAGTTGAGCCCCCCTTTTCCCTTAGAACAGCCTCAATTTATTGAAGCATGGACTCTATAAGGTGTCGAAAGCGTTCGACAGGGATGGTGGCCCATGTTGACTCCAATGCGTCAAGTTATCTGGATGTCCTTTGGGTGGTGGACCATTCTTGATAGACACAGGAAACTGTTCAGCGTGAAAACACAGTAGCGTTGCAGTTCTTGACAAACTCAAACCGGTGCGCCTGGCATCTACTACCATACCCCATTCAAAGGCACTTCAATATTTTAGCTTTCACCTGGATTCACCTGGTTAGTCTATGTCATGGAAAGAGCAGGTGTTCCTAATGTTTTGTATGCTCAGTGTACATCGCGTCTTCGTAATTTACAGCATTCCCCTCACTCAGAAAACCCAAAAGTTGCAAAAGTTGCCAAATTAGAGAGAGGGATGAGCATATTACTGTACAGCCACTGCATTCCAATTTACAGTGCCTTCGGAAAGTATTCAGACCCCTTGACTTTTTCCGCATTTTGTTACATTACAGCCTTAAAAAATAGTTTTCCCCCCTCATCAATCTACACACAATACCCCACACAATACCCCACACAATACCCCATACAATACCCCACACAATACCCCACACAATACCCCACACAATACCCCACACAATACCCCACACAATACCCCACACAATACCCCACACAATACCCCACACAATACCCCACACAATACCCCACACAATACCCCACACAATACCCCACACAATACCCCACACAATACCCCACACAATACCCCACACAATACCCACAATACCCCACACAATACCCCACACAATACCCCATACAATACCCCACACAATACCCCACACAATACCCTACACACCCCCCACACAATACCCCCACACAATACCCACACACAATACCCACACACACAATACCCCACACAATACCCCCACACAATACCCCCCAATACACAATACCCCACACAATACCCCACACAATACCCCACACAATACCCCACACAATACCCCACACAATACCCCACACAATACCCCACACAATAACACAATACCCCACACAATACCCCACACAATACCCCACACAATACCCCACACAATACCCCATACAATACCCCACACAATACCCCACACAATACCCCACACAATACCCCACACAATACCCCACACAACACAATACCCCACACAATACCCCCACACAATACCCCACACAATACCCCACACACCCCACACAATACCCCACACAATACCCCACACAATACCCCACACAATACCCCACACAATACCCCACACAATACCCCACACAATACCCCACACAATACCCCACACAATACCCCACACAATACCCATACACAATACCCCACACAATACCCCACACAATACCCCACCCACACAATACCCCCACACAATACCCCACACAATACCCCACACAATACCCCACACAATACCCCACACAATACCCCACACACACCCCCACAATACCCCACACAACCCCCACACAATACCCCACACCCCACACAATACCCCACACAATACCCCATACAATACCCCATACAATACCCCATACAATACCCCTACACACAATACCCCACACAATACCCCACACAATACCCCATACAATACCCCATACAATACCCCACACAATACCCCCCAATACCCCACACAATACCCCCCACACAATACCCCATACAATACCCCATACAATACCCCACACAATACCCCACACAATACCCCACACAATACCCACACAATACCCCACACACACCCCACACAATACCCCCACACAATACCCCCACAATACCCCACACAATACCCCACACAATACCCCACACAATACCCCACACAATACCCCACACAATACCCCATACATACCCCACACAATACCCCACACAATACCCCACACAATACCCCACAATACCCCACACAATACCCCACCCCACAATACCCCACACATACCCCACATACCCCACACAATACCCCCACACAATACCCCCACAATACCCCACACAATACCCCACACAATACCCCACACAATACCCCACACCCCACACAATGCCCCACACAATACCCCACACACACAATACCCCACACAATACCCCCACACATACCCCACACAATACCCCACAATACACACAATACCCCCACACAATACACAATACCCCACACAATACCCCACACAATACCCACACAATACCCCACACAATACCCCACCCACACAATACCCCACACAATACCCCACACAATACCCCACACAATACCCCACACAATACCCCACACAATACCCCATACACCCCACAATACCCCCAATACCCCATACAATACCCCACACAATACACAATACAATACCCCCACAATACCCACAATACCCCATACACACAATACCCCACACAATACCCCACAATACCCCACACAATACCCCACACAATACCCCACACAATACCCCACACAATACCCCACACAATACCCCACACAATACCCCACACAATACCCCACACAATACCCCACACAATACCCCACACAATACCCCACACAATACCCCACACAATACCCCACACAATACCCCACACAATACCCCACACAATACCCCACACAACCCCACCCCCACACAATACCCCACACAATACCCCACACAATACCCCACACAATACCCCACACAATACCCCACACAATACCCCCACACAATACCCACACCCCACACAATACCCCACACAATACCCCACACAATACCCCACACACAATACCCACACAATACCCACACAATACCCCACACAATACCCCAATACCCCACACAATACCCCACACAATACCCCACACAATACCCCACACAATACCCCACACAATACCCCACACAATACCCCACACAATACCCCCCACACAATACCCCACACAATACCCTACCCCACACAATACCCCACACAATACCCCACACATACCCCACACAATACCCCACACAATACCCCACACAATACCCCCCAATACACAATACCCCACACATACCCCACAACCCATACCCCACACAATACCCCACACAATACCCCACACAATACCCCACACAATACCCCACACAATACCCCACACAATACCCCATAATGACAATTTATTACAATAAAAAAACTGAAATATCACATTACATAAGTATTCAGACCATTTACTCAGTACTTTATTGTAGCATCTTTGGCAGTGATTACAGCCTTTTGAGCCTCGATCGGGTTCAAGTCCGGGCTCTGGCTGGGTCACTCAAGGACATTCAGACACTTGTCGAGAGCCACTGCTGTGTTTTCTTGGCTGTGTGCTTAGGGTCGTTGTCCTGTTGGAAGGTGAACCTTTGCCCCAGTCTGAGGTCCTCGGTGCTCTGGAGAAGGTTTTTAACAAATCTCTCTGTACTTTGTTCCATTCATCTTTGCCTTGATCCTGACTAGCCTCCCTGCTGCTGAAAAACATCCCCACAGCATGATGCTGCCTCCACCATGCTTCACTGTAGGGATGGTGACAGGTTTCCTCCAGACGTGACACTTGGCATTCAGGCCAAAGAGTTCCATCTTTGTTTCATCAGACCAGAGAATCTTGTTTCTCGTGTTGTGAGTCTTTAGGTGCCTTTTGCCAAACTCAAAGTGGGCTGACATGTGCCTTTTACTGAGGAGTGATCTGGTCACTCTACCATAAAGTCCTGATTGGTGGAATGCTGCAGAGATGGTTGTCCTTCTGGAAGGTTCTCGTATCTCTACAAAGGAACCCTAGAGCTCTGTCAGAGTGACCATCAGGTTCTTGGTCACCTCCATGACCAAGACCCTTCATTGCTCAGTTTGGCCAGGCGGCCAGCTCTAGGAAGAGTCTTGGTGCTTCCAAAATTCTTCCATTTTAGAATGATGGAGACCACTGTGTTCTTGGGGACCTTCAATGCTGCAGAAATGTTTTGGTGCCCTTCCCCAGATCTGTGTTTCGACACAATCTTGTCTTGGACCTCTACGGACAGTTCCTTCAAACTCATGGCTTGGTTTTTGCTCTGACATGCACTGTCAACTGTGGGACCTTATATAGACAGATGTGTGCCTTTGCAAACCATGTCCAATCAATTGAATTTACCACATGTGGACTTCAATCAAGTTGTAGAAACAAGGATGATCAATGGAAACAGGATGCACCTGTGCTTATCCGTGTCCAAATCTGTCATTTTCAACCCGTATACGGGTACGACTGTAATTGTCCGCTATGCCATTATCATCATGATGTATTACACCTGTCTGTCAGAGAAGTAAGCAACAGGAGAACTTTACATCCGCATTTGATCAAATGTTCTATGTGAGATGGGGAGATGTATAGGAATGAGGAGATGGAGAGATAGAGAAACAGTGAGATGAAGGAATGGAGTGCACAATGGAGAGATGGAGGGATGAAGAGATGTGGAGGTGGAGAAATGGAAAGAAAGAGGGTTAATGAGACCGACATCGGAATACAGTGAGAGAGGGATAGGGAGAAGTAGCGATAGAGAGATGGATAGGGTATACTGTGAAGAGTTCAGGCTGTTGCCTCCTCCCCCTGACTTCGAACCAACACGACCGACTAAGTGATAGATTGATTGAGTGAGAGATAGAGGAGGAGTAGGAGAGTAGGAGAGAAGAGGAGGAGGAGTAGGAGAGGAGGAGGAGAGGTTTACAATGATCCATCTTCCAGTCCCTGACACTTGATCAATACTCACTGAACCATGCAGAAGCACAAATCTATCTTTCTTTCTGTCTGTCTGTCTGTCTTTCTCCACCTCCCTTTTTCTCTCTTGCCCACACACACACACACACGCACACGCACACATACGCACACGCACGTCCCTTCTGTCTCGCTCCTCTCTCTGACCTCTCTCCCCCTCCCTCTCTCTCTCCCCTTCTGTTTTGTGGTTGTCTTAATTCACATCATAGTCACACATATTTCTGGTGTATCCTTTGGCCAATGTTCATAAAAGATCAAACAGGTTCCTGGAAAATAGAACACATCAAAGGAACATCATGACACAGTGCACACAATGTTCCACAGCACCCTCTCGACTAGCTAACCAACCGGGGGTGGAGAATCAATGTACCACAGCACTCTCTCATCTAGCTAACCAACCGGAGAGTGGAGTATCAATGTACCACAGCACTCTCTCATCTAGCTAACCAACCGGAGAGTGGAGTATCAATGTACCACAGCACCCTCTCATCTAGCTAACCAACCGGGAGTGGATTATCAATGTACCACAGCACCCTCTCATCTAGCTAACCAACCGGGAGTGGAGTATCAATGTACCACAGCACCCTCTCATCTAGCTAACCAACCGGAAGTGGAGTATCAATGTACCACAGCACCCTCTCATCTAGCTAACCAACCGGGAGTGGAGAATCAATGTACCACAGCACCCTCTCATCTAGCTAACCAACCGTGGGTGGAGAATCAATGTACCACAGCACCCTCTCATCTAGCTAACCAACCGGGGGTGGAGAATCAGATGTGGTAATCTGTTGACCGTGGCTATTGGTTGTCTGGTTTGGAGATGCTCCTTGAGAACCCAGGGGAGCATGATGTGGATAGCTTCTGATTTAATGTCATAAAGCAACAGATGTGACTTCAAATTCAATTAACCCCAAATGGCTTTAGCTCACAGTCACACCAAATAACATGAGGGAATTTGTGGGATATTTGTGCTCCGGAAATCCTCATAATGTCATCCTTCATCCTAAACTGACACAGAATTTCACTTTCCCCCTTTTCACTTTCTCCCTTATTTTACTTAGTGGCTAAAGACTGTCTGTGGTGTTAATAATATCTCACTACCTGGAAAATACACTATATAGTATACTAGGTCATAATATTTGACATTAGTATACATGTACCAGTATATGATAAATGCTGCTCCCTGCATTTAGGAACATTGTTATATTGACGAAGTGTAGTGACCAGTGGCGACCCGTCATTCAGGGCAGGTGTCCCACCTGTTTTGAACCCCCACATTTTTAGCATGTTATTTTGGCATTAATACATGTAAAATATCAGTTTGCAAACAATGTAACAAAAATATATATATATATATATATAATTGAGTTAATAAAGCCGCATACAAACATGGTCTCTTTTTCGTTTTCTTGAGTAAGGCAGCTCCAAAATGCAGGTGTTTCAGACTAGCTCAGTGCTTTCTTTGGTGGTGGGGCAAGCCAGCAGAAAATATGGAGAGTTGTGCTGTGATTGGCTCAGTGCTCTGTCAGTCATCGGGACACTACGTCACCGCCAAGTCTAAGGGTAGAGCTAGGAAATTCTAGCCCCTTGGGTGCTGCCACAGAGTTACATTAGAAGTGCCAATCCAAGAAGGCTCAAGGTCATTGGCCACAGATTGATCATGTCAGACTGATCATGTCAACATCATACTTTCAAAATCTTAGCTAGCAGTCATCCTCATGAATCACGTCGACAATCTACTGGCAAATCCTTTTTAATCCTTGTCATATGAAGATAATTAATGAAGAGAAATTAGAGATAACACGTATGAGTGCTCATCGGCCATTGGACATAAACATTATACAACAAGTTGGAAATCGCAAATTCAACAATGAGTGGTTTGGAATGAGTTAGTGACAGCTTACTGCAAGCATTGCAAAGCAATCAGTAGCCTGCTATTCAGTGGAGTGGCTGTGTGGTCCCAAATCTGGGATTAAGGCTCTCTTTTCCAAGTTTAAAATGATAAACATTCAACATTGGCCATGCTATCAATGAAGGATGATTTGTGCCACGCTCAAAACAACTGTTAACTCGGAACTGTGAAAACTTGACTTCAGTGAGTTCAAGACAACTGGGAACTCGGGAACAACGAGCTCCGACTGGGAAAATACGTTTTGAACGGTCATCCAACTTGGAATTGTAAATCCGGCCTCTTTCTAGAGCTCTGACCTGAAGATCAATGACGACATCATGATTCAACCTTGTTTTTTCTGAGTTCCCAGTTGTTTTAAAAGCACGATAAATCCAGGGAATGACAGACTTTGATGACAAAATGTACCCACGAAGGACAACCACGCCACCTTCCTATTCAAGTGAGCACAGCACAACAAGGTGAATCCAAAATTGTTTGCTGCATAAATTATGTAATATGCCAGGGAGATATGTATACTGTAGCTAAGAAAGTAATACTAAGTGTATGTTGTATAGTAAGATGCTAGTAGCCCATATGCCTCACCCTAATAATTTGGTCTATTTTCCCCTCTTAATTCCGCCTACTGTTCTGACTTGGTGGTGAACATGTAGCCTATAACCTATATTAGAGAAATGTAATCATTGAATATTGTAAGAGCTTTCATTGTCTGTTTATATTATCATTTTATTATTCTACGGTTCTGACTTGGTGTACAGGGAGAACACTGTGAGAACAGCCCATGTTCTGAATTCTGTCGCTGTACATTTCAAAAGTGCTAAACAAATAGTTATATTGACTATGCCCGTCCTAGCTCGCTCATTGCCTTACCTCCTATGAATTGAAATTACAGATGGCCTCTTATCTGCTTGTTGTCCCCTTATGCCATAGTTTGTACATCTCAATTGTAACCACATTTGTTTAAGCAAGTCAGCGATATCAGCTATGTCATCATCATCATCTGCTCATCTATCACTCCAGTGTTAATCTGCTAAATTGTAATTACTTTGCTACCACGGCCTATTTATTGCCTTACGTCCTCATGCCATTTGCACACATTGTATATAGACTTTCTTTTGTTAAAAAAATTATTATATATATATTTTTTCTATTTTGTTATTGACTGTACGCTTGTTTATTCCATGTGTAACTCTGTGTTGTTGTATGTGTCACACTGCTTTGCTTTATCTTGGCCAGGTCACAGTTGTAAATGAGAACTTGTTCTCAACTAGCCTACCTGGTTAAATAAAGGTTAAATAAAAATAAATACACGTTTTTTTTAAAGGCAGTAAATGAGGCTGAATGAACTGTTTCGCTGCCAGACAAGGCTCCGCTGATAGCCAGGTGTAGCAGTGGTAAGATGTTGGGACTGCTTTATGTAGGCCGTTTGTGGGCACCGTTTGTCACTGTTATAGTGCAATTAATGTAATGTTTAGTGTTGTGTTGTCAGTCAGTGAACAGCATGTCTCGACTGTAGTGTTTGTCCCAACTGTAATGAGTCACACCCATACTGTTATGCCCACACTCCCACACCACTCTTAATCCCACATCACTCTAACAACAACTATCTTACTCCCACAATCTTACTCCCACAACAATCTTACTCCCACAGTCTTAATCCCACACCCTTACTCCCACACTCTCACACTTTTACTCCCAAACTCTTACTCCCACACCACTCTTACTCCCACAGCACTCTTACTCCCACACCACTCTTACTCCCACACTCGTAATCCCACACTCTTACTCCCACAGTCTAAATCCCACACTCTTACACCCACAATCTTACTCCCAAACCACTGTTACTCCCACACCACTCTTACTCCCACACTCGTAATCCCACACTCTTACTCCCACACGCTTACTCTCAAACTCTAACCCCAAAACCATTCTTACTCCCACACTCGTACTCCCACACCACTCTTACTCCCACACCACTCATACTCCCACACCACTCATACTCCCACACCACTCATACTCCCACACCACTCTTAATCCTACACTCTTAGTCCCACTGTCTTAGTCCCACACTCTTACTCCCACACCATGCTTACTCCCACACTCTTACTCCCACACCACGCTTACTCCCACACTCTTACTCACACAATATTCTCCCACACCACTCTTACTCCTACACCACTGTTACTCCCACACTCTTACTCCCACACCACGCTTACTCCCACACTCTTACTCACACACCACTCTTACTCCCACACTCTTACTCCCACAATTTAACTCTTACAATTGTATTCCCACAGTCTTACTCCCACACCACTCTTACTCCCACACCAATTTTACTCCCACATTCTTACTCCCACACCACGCTTACTCCCACACTCTTACTCACACAATATTCTCCCACACCACTCTTACTCCTACACCACTGTTACTCCCACACTCTTACTCCCACACCACGCTTACTCCCACACTCTTACTCACACACCACTCTTACTCCCACACTCTTACTCCCACAATTGAACTCTTACAATTGTATTCCCACAGTCTTACTCCCACACCACTCTTACTCCCACACCAATTTTACTCCCACAGTCTTAATCCGACAGTTTTACTTCCACACTCCCACACGCTAACTCTCACAGTCGTACACCCATACTGTTACGCCCACACTCCCACACCACTCTTACTCCCACACTCTTACTCTGACACTCGTACACCCATACTGTTACGCCCACACTCCCACACCACTCTTACTCCCAAATCACTCTAACAACAACTATCTTACTCCCACAATCTTACTCCCCCACCACTCTTACTCCCACACACTTACTCTCAAACTCTAACCCCAAAACCATTCTTACTCCCACACTCGTACTCCCACACCACTCTTACTCCCACACCACTCATACTCCTACACCACTCATACTCCCACACCACTCATACTCCCACACCACTCTTAATCCTACACTCTTAGTCCCACACTCTTACTCCCACACCATGCTTACTCCCACACTCTTACTCCCACACCACGCTTACTCCCACACTCTTACTCACACAATATTCTCCCACACCACTCTTACCCCCACAATCTTACTCCCAAACCACTGTTACTCCCACACCACTCTTACTCCTACACTCATAATCCCCCACTCTTACTCCCACAGTCTAAATCCCACACTCTTACTCCCACACGCTTACTCTCAAACTCTAACCCCAAAACCATTCTTACTCCCACACTCGTACTCCCACACCACTCTTACTCCCACACCACTCATACTCCCACACCACTCATACTCCCACACCACTCATACTCCCACACCACTCTTAATCCTACACTCTTAGTCCCACTGTCTTAGTCCCACACTCTTACTCCCACACCACGCTTACTCCCACATTCTTACTCCCACACCACGCTTACTCCCACACTCTTACTCACACAATATTCTCCCACACCACTCTTACTCCTACACCACTGTTACTCCCACACTCTTACTCCCACACCACGCTTACTCCCACACTCTTACTCACACACCACTCTTACTCCCACACTCTTACTCCCACAATTTAACTCTTACAATTGTATTCCCACAGTCTTACTCCCACACCACTCTTACTCCCACACCAATTTTACTCCCACATTCTTACTCCCACACCACGCTTACTCCCACACTCTTACTCACACAATATTCTCCCACACCACTCTTACTCCTACACCACTGTTACTCCCACACTCTTACTCCCACACCACGCTTACTCCCACACTCTTACTCACACACCACTCTTACTCCCACACTCTTACTCCCACAATTTAACTCTTACAATTGTATTCCCACAGTCTTACTCCCACACCACTCTTACTCCCACACCAATTTTACTCCCACAGTCTTAATCCGACAGTTTTACTTCCACACTCCCACACGCTAACTCTCACACTCGTACACCCATACTGTTACGCCCACACTCCCACACCACTCTTACTCCCACACTCTTACTCTGACACTCGTACACCCATACTGTTACGCCCACACTCCCACACCACTCTTACTCCCAAATCACTCTAACAACAACTATCTTACTCCCACAATCTTACTCCCCCACCACTCTTACTCCCAAGCCACGCTTACTCCCACACCACACTTACTCCCACACCACTCTTACTCCCACACCACTCATACTCCCACACCACTCATA
The DNA here is from genome assembly GCF_034236695.1 of Oncorhynchus nerka. Taxonomy (NCBI): domain Eukaryota; kingdom Metazoa; phylum Chordata; class Actinopteri; order Salmoniformes; family Salmonidae; genus Oncorhynchus; species Oncorhynchus nerka. Next base: position 74,993,079 of record NC_088399.1, read on the forward strand.
CTCCCACACCACTCTTACTCCCACAGTCTTACTCCCACACTTTTACTCCCACACTCTTACTCCCACACTCTTACTCCCACACTCTTACTCACACACTCCCACACCACTCTTACTCACACACTCCCACACCACTCTTACTCCCACACTCTTACTCTGACACTCGTACACCCACACTGTTACGCCCACACTCCCATGCCACTCTTACTCCCACACTCTTACTCACACACTCCCACACTCTTACTCTGACACTCGTACATCCACACTGTTACTCCCACACACACACACCCACACCACTCTTACTCCCACAATATTCTCCCACACCACTCTTACTCCCACAATTTTACTCCCACAGTCTTAATCCGACAGTTTTACTTCCACACTCCCACACGCTAACTCTGACACTCATACACCCATACTGTTACGCCCACACTCCCACACCACTCTTACTCCCAAATCACTCTAACAACAACTATCTTACTCCCACAATCTTACTCCCCCACCACTCTTACTCCCACACGCGTACTCTGACACTCGTACACCCATACTGTTACGCCCACACTCCCACACCACTCTTACTCCCAAATCACTCTAACAACAACTATCTTACTCCCACAATCTTACTCCCACAACAATCTTACTTCCACACTCTACTCCCAAACCACTCTTACTCCCACAGTCTTACTCCCACACCACTCTTACTCCCACACCACTCATACTCCCACACCACTCTCAATCCCACACTCTTAATTCCACACTCTTACTCCCAAGCCACGCTTACTCCCACACCACACTTACTCCCACACCACTCTACTCCCAAACCACTCTTACGCCCACACTCTTACTCCCACACTCTTACTCTCACACTCACACTCTTACTCTCACAGTCTTAATCCCACACTCTTACTTCCACACTCTTACTCCCACACTCATAATCTCACACTCTTACTCCTACAGTCTAAATCCCACAGTCTTATTCCCACACCACTCTTACTCCCACACCACTCATACTCCCACACCACTCTCAATCCCACACTCTTAATTCCACACTCTTACTCCCAAGCCACGCTTACTCCCACACCACACTTACTCCCACACCACTCTTACTCCCACACCACTCTTACTTCCACACCCTTATTCCACACTCTTACTCCCACACTCTTACTCCCACAATTGAACTCTTACAATTTGACTCCCACACTCTTACTCCCACACCTCTCTTACTCCCACACTCCTACTCCCACAGTCTTACTCCCACAGTATTAATCCCACAGTTTTACTCCCACACTCCCACACCACTGTTTTTCCCAAACCACTCTTACGCCCACACTCTTACTCCCACACTCTTACTCTCACACTCATACACCCATATGGTTACTCCCACACCACTCTTACTCCCACACTCGTAATCTCACGCTCTTACTCCCACAGTCTAAATCCCACACTTGTACTCCCCCACCACTCTTACTCCCAAGCCATGCTTACTCCCACACCACACTTACTCCCACACCACTCTTACTCCCACACCACTCATACTCCCACACCACTCATACTCCCACACCACTCTTAATCCCACACTCTTACTCCCACACTCTTACTCCCACACCACTCTTACTCCCACAGTCTTACTCCCACACTTTTACTCCCACACTCATACTCGCACACTCTTATTCCCACACTCTTACTCACACACTCCCACACCACTCTTACTCACACACTCCCACACCACTCTTACTCCCACACTCTTACTCTGACACTCGTACACCCACACTGTTACGCCCACACTCCCATGCAACTCTTATTCCCACACTCTTACTCACACACTCCCACACCACTCTTACTCACACACTCCCACACCACTCTTACTCCCACACTCTTACTCTGACACTCGTACACCCACACTGTTACGCCCACACTCCCATGCAACTCTTACTCCCACACTCTTACTCACACACTCCCACACTCTTACTCTGACACTCGTACATCCACACTGTTACTCCCACACACACACACCCACACCACTCTTACTCCCACAATATTCTCCCACACCACTCTTACTCCCACAATTTTACTCCCACACTCTTACTCCCACACCCCTCTTACTCCCGCAATCTTATTCTTACACTCTTACTCCCACACTCTTACTCCCGCAGGCTTACTCCCACACTCCCATACTCTCATAATTGTACACCCACACTCTTACACCCACACCACTCTTACTCCCACACCACTCTTACTCCCACAATCTTACTTCCACACCACTCTTACTCCCAAATCACTCTAACAACAACTATCTTACTCCCACAATCTTACTCCCACAACAATCTTACTCCCACACTCTACTCCCAAACCACTCTTACTCCCACAGTCTTACTCCCACACCACTCTTACTCCCACACCACTCATACTCCCACACCACTCTCAATCCCACACTCTTAATTCCACACTCTTACTCCCAAGCCACGCTTACTCCCACACCACACTTACTCCCACACCACTCTACTCCCAAACCACTCTTACGCCCACACTCTTACTCCCACACTCTTACTCTCACACTCACACTCTTACTCCCACAGTCTTAATCCCACACTCTTACTTCCACACTCTTACTCCCACACTCATAATCTCACACTCTTACTCCTACAGTCTAAATCCCACAGTCTTATTCCCACACCACTCTTACTCCCACACCACTCATACTCCCACACCACTCTCAATCCCACACTCTTAATTCCACACTCTTACTCCCAAGCCACGCTTACTCCCACACCACACTTACTCCCACACCACTCTTACTCCCACACCACTCTTACTTCCACACCCTTATTCCACACTCTTACTCCCACACTCTTACTCCCACAATTGAACTCTTACAATTTGACTCCCACACTCTTACTCCCACACCTCTCTTACTCCCACACTCCTACTCCCACAGTCTTACTCCCACAGTATTAATCCCACAGTTTTACTCCCACACTCCCACACCACTGTTTTTCCCAAACCACTCTTACGCCCACACTCTTACTCCCACACTCTTACTCCCACACTCTTACTCTCACACTCATACACCCATATGGTTACTCCCACACCACTCTTACTCCCACAACACTAACAACAACAATCTTACTCCCAAAATCTTACTCTCACACACTTACTCCCACACTCTTACTCCCACACTCTTACTCCCACACCCCTCTTACTCCCACACCACTCTTACTCCCACACTCTTACTCCCACACTCGTAATCTCACGCTCTTACTCCCACAGTCTAAATCCCACACTTGTACTCCCCCACCACTCTTACTCCCAAGCCACGCTTACTCCCACACCACACTTACTCCCACACCACTCTTACTCCCACACCACTCATACTCCCACACCACTCATACTCCCACACCACTCTTAATCCCACACTCTTACTCCCACACTCTTACTCCCACACCACTCTTACTCCCACAGTCTTACTCCCACACTTTTACTCCCACACTCATACTCGCACACTCTTATTCCCACACTCTTACTCCCACACTCCCACACCACTCTTACTCCCACACTCTTACTCTGACACTCGTACACCCACACTGTTACGCCCACACTCCCATGCCACTCTTACTCCCACACTCTTACTCACACACTCCCACACTCTTACTCTGACACTCGTACATCCACACTGTTACTCCCACACACACACACCCACACCACTCTTACTCCCACAATATTCTCCCACACCACTCTTACTCCCACAATTTTACTCCCACACTCTTACTCCCACACCCCTCTTACTCCCACAATCTTATTCTTACACTCTTACTCCCACACTCTTACTCCCGCAGGCTTACTCCCACACTCCCATACTCTCATAATTGTACACCCACACTCTTACACCCACACACCCACACCACTCTTACTCCCACACCACTCTTACTCCCACAATCTTACTTCCACACCACTCTTACTCCCACACCACTCTTACTCCCACACCACTCTTACTCCCACACTCTTAAAGACTGGGGCAGAAACCATAAGCTGAGCCATCTCCAGGCTATGGCTGCTATGATTGGCCCAAAAGGTGACATAGAAAACTTCAGCTACGTATCAAGATTATCCAACTGGGAATAAATAAACACACTGGTATCTCTCTCTCGCTCTCTCGCTCTCTCTCGCTCTCTCCCCCCTTCCAATAACTATTTTTCTCTCTCAATCTTTCTCTCTCTTTCTCATATATATCTGTGTCTGTGTGTCTCTCTCTCTCCCTCTCATTCTTTCTTGAGTCTCTCTCTCTCTCTCTCTCCATTTCTCTGACTTTGCAGATCACTTGAAGGTTATGGTTATGCTAGTGTTACCTCATTTTTCACTTTAACATTCCCACAGGACGCACTGCAGCGAACTGCACACACATTATCTCCCATGGACAAACGTTGAATATTAAAGTGAGACCTCAAAATCGTTTTGCGCGCACACACACACACACACACACACACACACACACACACACACACACACACACACACACACACACACACACACACACACACACACACACACACACACACACACACACAATAACAGCATGATCCCTTTGCTCATTGAATACATCATTCCTTCTGGCAACTATCTATGAGCTCTCCTCCTCACACCATTTCCCTTCCCTTGTGGAAGACACATCAGCTGTCTGTGACAGGTGAAAAAAGCTTCATATCATGACTGCTAACCGCTACACACAGCCAACGTCGTTGTCATGTCATGGTTAACATAGCTATTAGAACTGACACGTTAGTTAACCAGCACAATCATGCAGTACAGTGTACAGTCGGAAAGCAGTTTAGCAGTTACACCTTGATTTGGAATTCCAGTGGGGGATAGCCATGGCAAGCTAGCTAACATAGCATCCATCTCTGTTTGAGCCAGATGTTTGAGTAGAACAAACTAGCTAGCTGCAAAGTTTTAAAAAAGAACTACCAAATCTCTCTCGCTTCTCCTTAATGCTGGAAGAAATTAATTTGTTAAAAACTGTCCAACTAGTGTCTTTCTCCCTCTTTGAGTCAACTACTCACCACATGTTATGCACTGCAATGCTAACTAGCTGTAGCTTTCAGTACTAGATTCATTTTCTGATCTTTTGATTGGGTGGACAACATGTCAGTTCGTGCTACAAGAGCTTGGATAGGTTGGAGGAAATCATCTGGAAGTTGTCATAATTATTGTGTAAGTCTATGGAAAGACAAGATGAAATCAAGAATAGTGACAATATTTTGAATGATATATTATCACTTCTGAATGATGCCCAGTTTAAGGCAAGAAACAATGCATACCTTTTCTTTGTGACATTTTCAAATCATAGTCCCAGAGCTCATGTAGCCTAGCCCACAGGCCTATACAGTGCATTCGGAAAGTGTTCAGACCCCTTGACTTATTCCACATTTTGTTACGTTACAGCCTTATTCAAAATATATAAAATATAATAGTAAATGACTATTGTAGCTGGAAACGGCTGATTTTTAAAAAATGGAATATCTACATAGTTGTACAGAGGTCCATAATCAGCAAACATCACTCCTGTGTTCCAATGGCACGTTGTGTTAGCTAATCCAAGTTTATCATTTTAAAAGGCTAATTAATCATTAGAAAACTATTTTGCAATTATGTTAGCACAGCTGAAAACTGTTGTGCTGATTAATGAAGCAATACAACTGGCCTTCTTAAGACTAGTTGAGTATCTGGAGCATCAGTATTTGTGGGTTCGATTACAGGCTCAAAATGGCCAGAAACAAAGACTCTTCTTAAAAAACTTGTCAGTCTATTCTTGTTCTGAGAAAGGAAGGCTATTACATGCAAGAAATTGCCAAGAAACTGAAGATCTCGTACAACGCTGTGTACTACTCCCTTCACAGAACAGAGCAAACTGTCTCTAACCAGAGTGGGAGGCCACGATGCAAGAGGACAAGTACATTAGAGTATCTAGTTTGAGAAACAGATGCCTCACAAGTCCTCAACAGGCAGCTTCATTAAATAGTACCTGCATTACATCAGTCTCAACGTCAACAGTGAAGAGGTAACTCCGGGATGCTGGCCTTCTAGGCAGAGTTGCAAAGAAAAAGCCATATCTCAGACTGGCCAATAAAAAGAAAATATTAAGATGGGCAAAAGAACACAGACACTGGACAGAGGAACTCTGCCTAGAAAGCCAGTATCCCAGAGTCGTCTCTTCACTGTTGACGTTGAGACTGGTGTTTTGCGGATACTATTTAGTGAAGCTGCCAGTTGAGGACTTGTGAGGCAAGTTATGTTTTGTGTGTCTTCACCTTACAGAACTGTTTCGTTTCGTTCACTCTCTCTCGTTGTTTTTGTTTTGTTATTGCAGTGTTCAGTTCATTTATTAAAATTAACATGGACATTTACCACGCTGCGTTTGGTCTGATCCTTCCTATTCCTCATCCGAGGAGGACAACGATCGTTACACCTTTATAATAAAAGTATTACATTCATACTCGCATGTGCGGTCACTTTTAATAAGGTTGTTTTCCCGCTAATGGAATGTTGGCGCTCATAGCCTACTTCCATGCACATTGCTGTGCTTATAATGTGAAGAAATAGCCAGAAGCTGATCAACCTTTTAAACTAAACGTTCTGATCTGTTGCATCAGTCTCATTGAGTAAAACAGTTTTTTTGATGTTCATGGTTGTATTCATTTGGAATTTACCGCTTCCCACAACTGTCCCAGACTATGTTTGAATATTTGTTTTTTTTTGCACAGAATAGAGTAGGTCAACATTTGTACTTTGGGGGATAGTAGATTGACATAGGCTAGTGCTTTTGCTGTTCGTTAGGCCTACTCATCTTGTTGGCTGACAAAAAGTAAATGTGGACAGTTCTTCCAATATATATATATATATATATATATATTTAACCTTTATTTAACTAGGAAAGTCAGTTAAGAACAAATTCATATTTTCAATGACGGCCTAGGAACAGTGGGTTAACTGCCTGTTCAGGGGCAGAACGACAGATTTGTACCTTGTCAGCTCGGGGATTCGAACTTGCAACCTTTCGGTTACTAGTCCAACGCTCTAACCACTAGGCCACCCTGACGCCCCCAATATCTTCAATATGCTCCTCGGAATTGGATAAGGACGCCCACAGTTGCATCCCTGATGTGTCTGTCTTCACTTGTAGCCTGTGAGAAAGACACGATCATGTGACAGAGAGCCATGTGAGTGAGAAGTGCTTCGGAGCACGCATCACGTAGAGACAAGGGAATTAAAATGATTATATTCAGCCAAAGGGTACAACGGCCACTGGCCGCAAAAAGGCATGGATTTTTTAATGGGGCATTACGGCCACACAAAGAGGATGCCGCCTGGAAATTTGAGGCATTGTCAAGTGCTTGTCAAATTGTGAATGAGAGACTGATGAAGTGTGTACAGCCTGCACAAGAAACAAAGTAGAGCTCATGCGTTACGTGCCGCCTTAGAATGTATTCAAAATCAAAACATATAGCCCAACATCTGTATCACAACTGAAGTTAAATAATAAGTAACTCTAAGTTAAGCATATAGGAGCACCTGTTTCTTTGTTAACCGCTCAACACAGAATAGCCACATGTGTTCACTCCCTCAAATCGTTTGGAGAAAACATCCTTTCTATTTTTTTCAGCTTTCATACTGTAAAATACTATAAAATAATGTCACGGAATTCTAAGCAAATATTGTCTGCTAAATGAGTGTAGCCCATAGCCATATGGCATAGCCAGATCAGGACCTAACATAAGGACAACTCATAGCCAGATCAGGTCCTACCATAAGGACAACTCAGAGTATGCTATTTTGTTTTCTGAAATAGACTAAATTTTCTCATATTTGTTTCTATAGACCTGTCTAAAATAAATAATGGATTTATTGTGATGGTGTAGGCTATATTACATGGATCTCTTGTTCCAAAGGTCTGCATCAGTGGCTTGTAGGCTATGCGTGGAAGCCAGCAGATGCTAAACATGTTTATGTTAACTAACGGTCAATTTCCGTGAGACCGGCAGTTATTTGTTTGACTATCACCAGCTGATGAAATTTCATGACCACCACAGCCCTAATGACATGTGAATATATTTTGTAAAGTTTTATCTAGAAAGCATAACTTTTAAAATGTTTCAATACTTGTATGAAATTCACTGAAGAGGATGGTCAAACCCCCCCCCCCCCCCCCCCCACACACACACACACACACACACACACAGGTGATCTGCAACGTCAAACCAACCTTGGGTCTCATTGCTCTTTTCCTTGTCCCTGAGCAACAATTGTGTCAACCAAACCCCGAAACCCATAGAACACTGGTCTGACAGAGACAGATGGAACAAACTACAAAAGGAAAGGAATATAACGTCTCTGCAGTTCTGTCTACAGAGGACCTGCTCAGTGAGAGAGAAAGAATGAGAGAGAGAGAGAGAGAGAGAGAGAGAGAGAGAGAGAGAGAGACAGAAAAAGAGAATGAAAGACAGATAGGAAGAATAAAGAAAGAGATTATTTCAGTGTAGCCTAAAATGAGAGACTGTGTTTCTGTGTGTTAGCATACCCTTCATTGTTTGGTTGTTCACATCATGCCATTGGGATGTTATAACACATAACTGGCATTTTATGAGTCAATGTTTATTATGTGTGCATTCTTGTGTCACGCAGGTGGTGTATGCACAGTTGAAGTCGGAGGTTTACATACACGTTAGCCAAATACATTTAAACTCAGTTTTTCACAATTCCTGACATTTAATCCTAGTAAAAAAATCCCTGTCTTAGGTCAGTTAGGATCACCACTTTATTTTAAGAATGTGAAATGTCAGAATAATAGTAGAGAGAATGATTTATTTCAGCTTTTATTTCTTTCATCACATTCCCAGTGGGTCAGAAGTTTACATACACTCAATTAGTATTTGGTAGGATTGCCTTTAAATTGTTGAACTGGGGTCAAACGTTTCGGGTAGCCTTCTACAAGCTTCCCACAATAAGTTGGGTGAATTTTGTCCCATTCCTCCTGACAGAGCTGGTGTAACTGAGTCAGGTTTGTAGACCTCCTTGCATGCACACACTTTTTTCAGTTAAGCCCATAAATGTTCTATAAGATTGAGGTCAGGGCTTTGTGTATTGGCCACTCCAATACCTTGACCTTTTCGTCCTTAAGCCATTTTGCCACAAATTTGGAAGTATGCTTGGGGTTATTGTCCATTTGGAAGACCCATTTTACGGCCAAACTTTAACTTCCTGACTGATGTCTTAAGATGTTGCTTCAATATATCCGCCTAATTTTCCTTCCTCATAATGCCATCTATTTTGTGAAGTGCACCAGTCCCTCCTGCAGCAAAGCACCCCCACAACGTGATGCTGCCACCCCCGTGCTTCACGGTTGGGATGGTGTTCTTCGGCTTGCAAGCCACCCCCTTTTTCCTCCAAACATAACGATGGTCATTATTGCCAAACTGTTCTATTTTTGTTTCATCAGACCAGAGGACATTTCTCCAAAAAAGTACAATCTTTGTCCCCATGTGCAGTTGCAAACCGTAGTCTGGCTTTTTATGGTGGTTTTGGAGCAATGGCTTCTTCCTTGCTGAGCGGTCTTTTAGGTTATGTCGATATAGGACTCGTTTTATCATGGATATAGATACTTTTGTACCTGTTTCCTCCAGCATCTTCACAAGGTCCTTTGCTATTGTTCTGGGATTGATTTGCACTTTTCGCACCAAAGTACGTTCATCTCTAGGAGACAGAACATGTCTCCTTCCTAAGCAGTATGACGGCTACGTGGTCCCATGGTGTTTATACTTGCGTACTATTGTTTGTACAGATGAACGTGGTACCTTCAGGTGTTTGGAAATTGCTCCCAAGGATGAACCAGACATGTGAAGGTCCACAATTTTTTTCTGAGGCCTTGGCTGATTTCATTTTACTTTCCCATGATGTCAAGCAAAGGCACTGAGTTTGAAGGTAGGCCTTGAAATACATCCACAGGTACACCTCCAATTGACTCAAAGGATGTCAATTAGCTTATCAGAAGCTTCTAAAGCCATGACATAATTTTCTGGAATTTTCCAAGCTTTTTAAAGGACCAGTCAACTTAGTGTATGTAAACTTCTGACCCACTGGAATTGTGATACAGTTCATTATAAGTGAAATAATCTGTCTGTAAACAATTGTTGGAAAGATTGCTTGTGTCATGCACAATGAAGTTGTCCTAACCGAGTTGCCAAAATTATAGTTTGTTAATAAGAAATATGTGGAGTGGTTGAAAAACGAGTTTAATGACTCACACCTAAGTGTATGTAAACTTCCGACTTCAACTGTATGTTTATACGCACGTGTGAGTGTGTATGCATGTTTGTGCACACTTATGTGTGTGTGTGTGCATATGTGTGTATGTGGATCCATAACTAATTGTAGAGGCTCTGTGCAGTAGACTTTCATAGATCTCTGGATCAATAGAACAGGCCAATTGTGCCTTTCCATGACCACTGTTAATAAGACGAAACACATAAGTGAACAATCTCAAACACACGTCAACAATCGAACATAGATGTAAACAATGATCTATAGACGTGAACAATCAGACATAATAAATTATATATACATTGGAGAAACTTCATGTGGTCAGTATGTACACAACCACTTACAACACATACTTCCCTCTCTCTCTCGACATACACATTCATCATCATTGATGCTTGACATGACTGAGTTGACATCAACATCTTGCATGAACACATGAAGACAGAGAGAACACAACACACACAACTTTCATCATTTCAGACATACACACACACACACACACACACACACACACACACACACACACACACACACACACACACACACACACACACACACACACACACATACACACACACACACACACACACCACCTGTGTTCCTCACCTCAGATGAGAGGCAGACAGAGTCAGATTTACACATTTTACTTAACTAGGCAAGTCAGTTTAGAACATATTCTTATTTTACAATGAAGGTCCTTTAAACCTTCCCCTAACCCGGACGATGCTGTGCCAATTGTGCGCCACCCTATGGGTCTCCCTATGTGTGTGTGTGTGTGTGTGTGTGTGTGTGTGTGTGTGTGTGTGTGTGTCTGTGTAGCTGAGCCACTACCAAGAACTTCACAGGCCTGTGGAAGCCCCTCTGTTCATCAGTTGAAGAAGAGAGGAGAGAGGGATGGGATGAGTGGAGGAGGAAATGAAAAAACGAAAGAGGGGGAATTTTTCACTGATGAAGAATGCACATCTCTCTCTCTCTCTCTCTCTCTCTCTCTCTCGCTCTCTCTCTCGCTCTCTCTCTCTCTCTCTCTCTCTCGCTCTCTCTCTCTCTCTCTCTCTCTCTCTCGCTCTCTCTCTCTCTCTCTCTCTCTCTCTCGCTCTCTCTCTCTCTCTCTCTCTCGCTCTCTCTCTCTCTCTCTCTCTCTCTCTCTCTCGCTCTCTCTCTCTCTCTCTCTCTCTCTCGCTCTCTCGCTCTCTCGCTCTCTCTCTCTCTCTCTCTCTCTCTCTCTCTCTCTCTCTCTCTCTCTCTCTCTCGCCTGGAGTCTGTGTGTGAATTATTTTAGCCTTCTTCTCACACCACCTCCTTTCCTCTCCATTTTACGCCTGTCATTTATTTCCCTGTTACTATGGAGACAGATAGCACATTCTGAGTGCTGTTTGAACCAGAGGAAATAGAAGAATGACATGTTGATTTCTGAAAAGACACAAACACTGACAAATGATTCTGCTTTGTTCACCACAAAAGATGAAATATAATTGTGAGGGATTATGTATTGGAAAGGGATGATTCTGAAGTGAACCGATAGAAACAAAGAGAAACTAATAGATGTAAATGATTTTGATTGGTTTATATTAGCGCTGCTTCACACAATGAAGGTGATAGGCTTTCAGAGCAACTGAAATTGAAATCTATTGACTTATTTGAGTGTTTTTTAAAGCTACTGGTGTTCCATTGTAGAGAGCATATTGTAGAGAGCATCCATTGTAGAGAGCCTCAATTGCCTTTATGAGTACAGGAACCTTTTCTTATTCCACTTCAAGCACTGACCAGATGTAAGCCCAGGTTGTTGACAGATAATGCATGGTTTCATCTGACACAAATGAGCGGTCCAGGTGAGGATATACAGACAGACAACCCCTCACCTGGATAGCAGATCGGTGGAACAGCAGGACAGACTGGCAACATAAAACCCCTGGAGAGGTGGGACAGCAGGACAGACTGGCAACATAAAACCCCTGGAGAGGTGGAACAGCAGGACAGACTGGCAACATAAAACCCCTGGAGAGGTGGGACAGCAGGACAGACTGGCAACATAAAACCCCTGGAGAGGTGGGACAGCAGGACAGACTGGCAACATAAAACCCCTGGAGAGGTGGAACAGCAGGACAGACTGGCAACATAAAACCCCTGGAGAGGTGGAACAGCAGGACAGACTGGCAACATAAAACCCCTGGAGAGGTGGAACAGCAGAACAGACTGGCAACATAAAACCCCTGGAGAGGTGGAACAGCAGGACAGACTGGCAACATAAAACCCCTAAAACCCCTGGCAACATAAAACCCCTGAGGTGGAACAGCAGGACAGACTGGCAACATAAAACCCCTGGAACAGCAGGACAGAGGCAACATAAAACCCCTGGGACAGCAGGACAGACTGGCAACATAAAACCCCTGGAGAGGTGGAACAGCAGAACAGACTGGCAACATAAAACCCCTGGAGAGGTGGGACAGCAGGACAGACTGGCAACATAAAACCCCTGGAGAGGTGGAACAGCAGGACAGACTGGCAACATAAAACCCCTGGAGAGGTGGAACAGCAGGACAGACTGGCAACATAAAACCCCTGGAGAGGTGGAACAGCAGAACAGACTGGCAACATAAAACCCCTGGAGAGGTGGGACAGCAGGACAGACTGGCAACATAAAACCCCTGGAGAGGTGGGACAGCAGGACAGACTGGCAACATAAAACCCCTGGAGAGGTGGGACAGCAGGACAGACTGGCAACATAAAACCCCTGGAGAGGTGGAACAGCAGGACAGACTGGCAACATAAAACCCCTGGAGAGGTGGGACAGCAGGACAGACTGGCAACATAAAACCCCTGGAGAGGTGGAACAGTGAATAAACAACAGAAGAACAGAACAGGAGGAGAATAAAAGAGGAGGGGGAAGATTTACACGCCTAAAGGACCTCTTGCCCAATCTCTCTGTCTGTTTCTCTCTTTCTCCTCCCATTGAATCAGCACTTTTATAAAAGGGCTTAGCCAGCCAGCTGTGGACTGGACACACACACACACACACACACACACACACACACACACACACACACACACACACACACACACACACGAACCAGCTGTTCATGGCCTACGCCAGCTGTGTCTAAGCTAAAGACTTCACACAGCGTCACGTCCTTATGTTACCATCTCACCTCCATGTGTGTTATGTCCTTATGTTACCATCTCACCTCCATGTGTGTTATGTCCTTATGTTACCATCTCACCTCCATGTGTGCCCACTGCCTTATTTCCCCCAAAGATGTCATTGTCCTGATTGTGTTGTTATAGCATTATGCTAATGTTGTCTTTTCACTTCATGTATTATGACCCTCATGTCATTGTCCTGATTGTGTTGTTATAGCATTATGCTAATGTTGTCTTTTCACTTCATGTATTATGACCCTCATGTCATTGTCCTGATTGTGTTGTTATAGCATTATGCTAATGTTGTCTTTTCACTTCATGTATTATGACCCTCATGTCATTGTCCTGATTGTGTTGTTATAGCATTATGCTAATGTTGTCTTTTCACTTCATGTATTATGACCCTCATGTCATTGTCCTGATTGTGTTGTTATAGCATTATGCTAATGTTGTCTTTTCACTTCATGTATTATGACCCTCATGTCATTGTTTCCTTTATATCCCTGGTCATAGTTATGTCCTTATGACTTTATATCCCTGGTCATAGTTATGTCCTTATGACTTTATATCCCTGGTCATAGTTATGTCCTTATGACTTTATATTCCTGGTCATAGTTATGTCCTTATGACTTTATATCCCTGGTCATAGTTATGTCCTTATGACTTTATATCCCTGGTCATAGTTATGTCCGTATGACTTTATATCCCTGGTCATAGTTATGTCCTTATGACTTTATATTCCTGGTCATAGTTATGTCCTTATGACTTTATATCCCTGGTCATAGTTATGTCCTTATGACTTTATATCCCTGGTCATAGTTATGTCCTTATGACTTTATATCCCTGGTCATAGTTATGTCCTTATGGCTTTATGTCCCATTATGGTCCTTTTTATGCCCCGGGCCATAGGTATCAAGCATCTCAGAGTAGCAGTGCTGATTTAGGCTCTGTTTCACCTTTTAGATCCCAATGAATAAGATTGCATTGGACAGGGGGGGTCTGATCCTAGATCAGCATTACTCTGAGGTGCGGCAAGGCCCCTGATGTCTATAGACTAGCTGTGTGTCAATGTTGGTGTTAATTATTTGACCTTTTCATTGTCATATTGTAACGGCTTTCTAATGGTGAAGGAGAGTCGGACCAAACTGCAGCGTGTCGATTGCGATTCATCTTTATTAAACAAACGTAAAACACGACTAAACACGAACACTACAAAACAATAAACGAACCGAAAACAGCCTATACATGTGTCAACTACCATCTAACAAGGACATCAAGACACTCAGGACAATCACCCACAATACAACCAAAGAATATGGCTGCCTAAATATGGTTCCCAATCAGAGACAACGATAAACACCTGCCTCTGATTGAGAACCACTTCAGACAGCCATAGACTTTCCTAGAACACCCCACTAAGCTACAATCCCACTAACATACACACCAAAACCCCAAGACAAAACACACCACAATACAAAAACTCCATGCCACACCCTGGCCTGACCCAATACATGAAGAAAAACACAAAATACTTAGACCAGGGCGTGACACATATGGTTGTATGAATAGAACAGATTGAGTTAAGTGGACATTGATAATAAACCATGTACTAAAACACATTACAAACAGGTACAACCAATAAATCAGGAATTTCATAAAACAATAACTACAAATTTGATACCACATTAGGACAATTCTGTTTTGAAAAAATATTGAATATGTGTGACTGTGACTAACGTGTGTGTGGGTGTGTGTGTCACTAATGACTTTGTGATTGGCTATGATTAGTGAGTAGTGTTAGCAGTTAGAAGCTGTGTGTGTTATGAGTGCCTGGGGCTAGCTATGCTATGCTAGAAGGTTTCTCCCTCCTCCAGTCACTGTAATGAGAACACAATTAGAAATACACACTCATAACTACGGGGGTGCTACCGCGAGGAAAGCATCCCTTAGCCTTGGGGTGGGTAAATCAATCTGAAACACACACACACACACACACGCATGCACAAACACACTCTCTCTCTCTCTCTCTCTCTCTCTCTCTCTCTCTCTCTCTCTCTCTCTCTCACACACACACATGCAAATGAAATTAGTGCCAAAGGGATTGTAAAAAACTGTAATAATAAACTCAAGAGGAATAAAATAAAATACACAAGAACGGAGCTATATACAGGGAGTACCAGTACCAGATCAATGTGGAACTATATACAGGAAGTACCAGTACCAGATCAATGTGGAACTATATACAGGGAGTACCAGTACCAGACCAATGTGGAACAAAATACAGGGAGTACCAGTACCAGATCACTATGGAACTATATACAGGGAGTACCAGTACCAGATCACTATGGAACTATATACAGGGAGTACCAGTACCAGATCACTATGGAACTATATACAGGGAGTACCAGTACCAGACCAATGTGGAACAAAATACAGGGAGTACCAGTACCAGATCACTATGGAGCTATATACAGGGAGTACCAGTACCAGATCACTATGGAACTATATACAGGGAGTACCAGTACCAGATCACTATGGAACTATATACAGGGAGTACCAGTACCAGATCAATGTGGAGCTATATACAGGGAGTACCAGTACCAGATCACTATGGAACTATATACAGGGAGTACCAGTACCAGACCAATGTGGACCTATATACAGGGAGTACCAGTACCAGATCAATGTCGAACTATATACAGGGAGTACCAGTACCAGATCAATGTGGAGCTATATACAGGGAGTACCAGTACCAGATCACTATGGAACTATATACAGGGAGTACCAGTACCAGACCAATGTGGAACTATATACAGGGAGTACCAGTACCAGATCAATGTGGAACTATATACAGGGAGTACCAGTACCAGACCAATGTGGAACAAAATACAGGGAGTACCAGTACCAGATCACTATGGAACTATATACAGGGAGTACCAGTACCAGATCACAATGGACCTATATACAGGGAGTACCAGTACCAGATCACTATGGAACTATATACAGGGAGTACCAGTACCAGATCACAATGGAGCTATATACAGGGAGTACCAGTACCAGATCAATGTGGAACTATATACAGGGAGTACCAGTACCAGATCACAATGGACCTATATACAAGGAGCACCAGTACCAGATCACTATGGAACTATATACAGGGAGTACCAGTACCAGATCACTATGGAACTATATACAGGGAGTACCAGTACCAGATCACAATGGACCTATATACAGGAGTACCAGTACCAGATCAATGTGGAACTATATACAGGGAGTACCAGTACCAGATCAATGTGGAGCTATATACAGATCAATGTGGAGCTATATACAGGAGTACCAGTACCAGATCACAATGGAACTATATGCAGGAGTACCAGTACCAGATCAATGTGGAGCTATATACAGGGAGTACCAGTACCAGATCACTATGGAACTATATACAGGGAGTACCAGTACCAGATCACTATGGAACTATATACAGGGAGTACCAGTACCAGATCACTATGGAGCTATATACAGGGAGTACCAGTACCAGATCACTATGGAACTATATACAGGGAGTACCAGTACCAGATCAATGTGGAACTATATACAGGGAGTACCAGTACCAGATCACAATGGAACTATATGCAGGGAGTACCAGTACCAGATCACAATGGAGCTATATACAGGGAGTACCAGTACCAGATCAATGTGGAGCTATATACAGGGAGTACCAGTACCAGATCACTATGGAACTATATACAGGGAGTACCAGTACCAGATCACTATGGAACTATATACAGGGAGTACCAGTACCAGAACAATGTGGAACTATATACAGGGAGTACCAGTACCAGATCAATGTGGAACTATATACAGGGAGTACCAGTACCAGATCAATGTGGAACTATATACAGGGAGTACCAGTACCAGATCACTATGGAACTATATGCAGGGAGTACCAGTACCAGATCACTATGGAACTATATACAGGGAGTACCAGTACCAGATCACTATGGAACTATATACAGGGAGCACCAGTACCAGATCACTATGGAACTATATACAGGGAGTACCAGTACCAGATCAATGTGGAACTATATACAGGGAGTACCAGTACCAGATCAATGTGGAACTATATACAGGGAGTACCAGTACCAGATCAATGTGGAACTATATACAGGGAGTACCAGTACCAGATCACTATGGAACTATATACAGGGAGTACCAGTACCAGATCACTATGGAACTATATACAGGGAGCACCAGTACCAGATCACTATGGAACTATATACAGGGAGTACCAGTACCAGATCAATGTGGAACTATATACAGGGAGTACCAGTACCAGATCACTATGGAACTATATGCAGTGAGTACCAGTACCAGATCACTATGGAACTATATACAGGGAGTACCAGTACCAGATCACTGTGGAGCTATATACAGGGAGGACCAGTACCAGATCAATGTGGAACTATATACAGGGAGTACCAGTACCAGATCACAATGGACCTATATACAAGGAGCACCAGTACCAGATCACTATGGAACTATATACAGGGAGTACCAGTACCAGATCACTATGGAGCTATATACAGGGAGTACCAGTACCAGATCACAATGGAGCTATATACAGGGAGTACCAGTACCAGATCAATGTGGAACTATATACAGGGAGTACCAGTACCAGATCACAATGGAACTATATACAGGGAGTACCAGTACCAGATCACAATGGAGCTATATACAGGGAGTACCAGTACCAGATCAATGTGGAACTATATACAGGGAGTACCAGTACCAGATCACAATGGACCTATATACAGGGAGTACCAGTACCAGATCACTATGGAACTATATACAGGGAGTACCAGATCACAATGGACCTATATACAGGGAGTACCAGTACCAGATCACTATGGAACTATATACAGGGAGTACCAGTACCAGATCACTATGGAACTATATACAGGGAGTACCAGATCACAATGGACCTATATACAGGGAGTACCAGTACCAGATCACTATGGAACTATATACAGGGAGTACCAGTACCAGATCACTATGGAGCTATATACAGGGAGTACCAGTACCAGATCACTATGGAACTATATACAGGGAGTACCAGTACCAGATCAATGTGGAACTATATACAGGGAGTACCAGTACCAGATCACAATGGAGCTATATACAGGGAGTACCAGTACCAGATCACTATGGAACTATATACTGGGAGTACCAGTACCAGATCACTATGGAACTATATACAGGGAGTACCAGTACCAGAACAATGTGGAACTATATACAGGGAGTACCAGTACCAGATCAATGTGGAACTATATACAGGGAGTACCAGTACCAGACCAATGTGGAACTATATACAGGGAGTACCAGTACCAGATCACTATGGAACTATATACAGGGAGTACCAGTACCAGAACAATGTGGAACTATATACAGGGAGTACCAGTACCAGATCAATGTGGAACTATATACAGGGAGTACCAGTACCAGATCACTATGGAACTATATACAGGGAGTACCAGTACCAGATCACTATGGAACTATATGCAGGGAGTACCAGTACCAGATCACTGTGGAGCTATATACAGGGAGTACCAGTACCAGATCAATGTGGAACTATATACAGGGAGTACCAGTACCAGATCACAATGGACCTATATACAAGGAGCACCAGTACCAGATCACTATGGAACTATATACAGGGTGTACCAGTACCAGATCACTATGGAGCTATATACAGGGAGTACCAGTACCAGATCACAATGGAGCTATATACAGGGAGTACCAGTACCAGATCAATGTGGAACTATATACAGGGAGTACCAGTACCAGATCACAATGGACCTATATACAGGGAGTACCAGTACCAGATCACTATGGAACTATATACAGGGAGTACCAGTACCAG
This sequence comes from Oncorhynchus nerka, assembly GCF_034236695.1. NCBI lineage: Eukaryota > Metazoa > Chordata > Actinopteri > Salmoniformes > Salmonidae > Oncorhynchus > Oncorhynchus nerka. The sequence continues at coordinate 75,012,439 of NC_088399.1, forward strand.
ATCACAATGGACCTATATACAGGGAGTACCAGTACCAGATCACAATGGACCTATATACAGGGAGTACCAGTACCAGATCAATGTGGAACTATATACAGAGAGTACCAGTACCAGATCAATGTGGAGCTATATACAGGGAGTACCAGTACCAGATCAATGTGGAACTATATACAGGGAGTACCAGTACCAGACCAATGTGGAACTATATACAGGGAGTACCAGTACCAGATCACTATGGAACTATATACAGGGAGTACCAGTACCAGAACAATGTGGAACTATATACAGGGAGTACCAGTACCAGATCAATGTGGAACTATATACAGGGAGTACCAGTACCAGATCACTATGGAACTATATACAGGGAGTACCAGTACCAGATCACTATGGAACTATATGCAGGGAGTACCAGTACCAGATCACTGTGGAGCTATATACAGGGAGTACCAGTACCAGATCAATGTGGAACTATATACAGGGAGTACCAGTACCAGATCACAATGGACCTATATACAAGGAGCACCAGTACCAGATCACTATGGAACTATATACAGGGTGTACCAGTACCAGATCACTATGGAGCTATATACAGGGAGTACCAGTACCAGATCACAATGGAGCTATATACAGGGAGTACCAGTACCAGATCAATGTGGAACTATATACAGGGAGTACCAGTACCAGATCACAATGGACCTATATACAGGGAGTACCAGTACCAGATCACTATGGAACTATATACAGGGAGTACCAGTACCAGATCACAATGGACCTATATACAGGGAGTACCAGTACCAGATCACAATGGACCTATATACAGGGAGTACCAGTACCAGATCAATGTGGAACTATATACAGGGAGTACCAGTACCAGATCAATGTGGAGCTATATACAGGGAGTACCAGTACCAGATCACAATGGAACTATATGCAGGGAGTACCAGTACCAGATCAATGTGGAACTATATACAGGGAGTACCAGTACCAGATCACTATGGAACTATATACAGGGAGTACCAGTACCAGATCACTATGGAGCTATATACAGGGAGTACCAGTACCAGATCACTATGGAACTATATACAGCGAGTACCAGTACCAGATCAATGTGGAACTATATACAGGGAGTACCAGTACCAGATCACAATGGAACTATATACAGGGAGTTCCAGTACCAGATCAATGTGGAGCTATATACAGGGAGTACCAGTACCAGATCACTATGAAACTATATACAGGGAGTACCAGTACCAGATCACTATGGAGCTATATACAGGGAGTACCAGTACCAGATCAATGTGGAACTATATACAGGGAGTACCAGTACCAGATCAATGTGGAACTATATACAGGGAGTACCAGTACCAGATCACTATGGAACTATATACAGGGAGTACCAGTACCAGATCACTATGGAACTATATACAGGGAGTACCAGTACCAGATCACTATGGAACTATATACAGGGAGTACCAGTACCAGATCAATGTGGAACTATATACAGGGAGTACCAGTACCAGATCACTATGGAACTATATACAGGGAGTACCAGTACCAGATCAATGTGGAACTATATACAGGGAGTACCAGTACCAGATCACTATGGAACTATATACAGGGAGTACCAGTACCAGATCAATGTGGAACTATATACAGGGAGTACCAGTACCAGATCAATGTGGAACTATATACAGGGAGTACCAGTACCAGATCACTATGGAACTATATACAGGGAGTACCAGTACCAGATCACTATGGAACTATATGCAGTGAGTACCAGTACCAGATCACTATGGAACTATATACAGGGAGTACCAGTACCAGATCAATGTGGAGCTATATACAGGAGGTACCAGTACCAGATCAATGTGGAACTATATACAGGAGTACCAGTACCAGATCACAATGGACCTATATACAAGGAGTACCAGTACCAGATCACTATGGAACTATATACAGGGAGTACCAGTACCAGATCAATGTGGAGCTATATACAGGGAGTACCAGTACCAGATCAATGGAGCTATATACAGGGAGTACCAGTACCAGATCAATGTGGAACTATATACAGGAGTACCAGTACCAGATCAATGGAACTATATACAGGGAGTACCAGTACCAGATCAAATGGAGCTATATACAGGGAGTACCAGTACCAGATCAATGTGGAACTATATACAGGGAGTACCAGTACCAGATCAATGGACCTATATACAGGGAGTACCAGTACCAGATCAATATGGAACTATATACAGGGAGTACCAGATCACAATGGACCTATATACAGGGAGTACCAGTACCAGATCACTATGGAACTATATACAGGAGTACCAGTACCAGATCACTATGGAACTATATACAGGAGTACCAGTATCAGATCACAATGGACCTATATACAGGAGTACCAGTACCAGATCACTATGGAACTATATACAGGGAGTACCAGTACCAGATCACTATGGAGCTATATACAGGAGTACCAGTACCAGATCACTATGGAACTATATACAGGGAGTACCAGTACCAGATCAATGTGGAACTATATACAGGGAGTACCAGTACCAGATCAATGTGGAGCTATATACAGGGAGTACCAGTACCAGATCACTATGGAACTATATACTGGGAGTACCAGTACCAGATCACTATGGAACTATATACAGGGAGTACCAGTACCAGAACAATGTGGAACTATATACAGGAGTACCAGTACCAGATCAATGTGGAACTATATACAGGAGTACCAGTACCAGATCAATGTGGAACTATATACAGGGAGTACCAGTACCAGATCACTATGGAACTATATACAGGGAGTACCAGTACCAGAACAATGTGGAACTATATACAGGGAGTACCAGTACCAGATCAATGTGGAACTATATACAGGGAGTACCAGTACCAGATCACTATGGAACTATATACAGGGAGTACCAGTACCAGATCACTATGGAACTATATGCAGGGAGTACCAGTACCAGATCACTGTGGAGCTATATACAGGAGTACCAGTACCAGATCAATGTGGAACTATATACAGGGAGTACCAGTACCAGATCACAATGGACCTATATACAAGGAGCACCAGTACCAGATCACTATGGAACTATATACAGGGTGTACCAGTACCAGATCACTATGGAGCTATATACAGGGAGTACCAGTACCAGATCACAATGGAGCTATATACAGGGAGTACCAGTACCAGATCAATGTGGAACTATATACAGGGAGTACCAGTACCAGATCACAATGGACCTATATACAGGGAGTACCAGTACCAGATCAATGGAACTATATACAGGGAGTACCAGTACCAGATCACAATGGACTTATATACAGGGAGTACCAGTACCAGATCACAATGGACCTATATACAGGGAGTACCAGTACCAGATCAATGTGGAACTATATACAGAGAGTACCAGTACCAGATCAATGTGGAGCTATATACAGGAGTACCAGTACCAGATCAATGTGGAACTATATACAGGAGTACCAGTACCAGACCAATGTGGAACTATATACAGGGAGTACCAGTACCAGATCACTATGGAACTATATACAGGGAGTACCAGTACCAGAACAATGTGGAACTATATACAGGAGTACCAGTACCAGATCAATGTGGAACTATATACAGGAGTACCAGTACCAGATCACTATGGAACTATATACAGGGAGTACCAGTACCAGATCACTATGGAACTATATGCAGGAGTACCAGTACCAGATCACTGTGGAGCTATATACAGGAGTACCAGTACCAGATCAATGTGGAACTATATACAGGAGTACCAGTACCAGATCACAATGGACCTATATACAAGGAGCACCAGTACCAGATCACTATGGAACTATATACAGGGTGTACCAGTACCAGATCACTATGGAGCTATATACAGGGAGTACCAGTACCAGATCACAATGGAGCTATATACAGGAGTACCAGTACCAGATCAATGTGGAACTATATACAGGAGTACCAGTACCAGATCACAATGGACCTATATACAGGGAGTACCAGTACCAGATCACTATGGAACTATATACAGGAGTACCAGTACCAGATCAAATGGACCTATATACAGGAGTACCAGTACCAGATCACAATGGACCTATATACAGGGAGTACCAGTACCAGATCAATGTGGAACTATATACAGGGAGTACCAGTACCAGATCAATGTGGAGCTATATACAGGGAGTACCAGTACCAGATCACAATGGAACTATATGCAGGGAGTACCAGTACCAGATCAATGTGGAACTATATACAGGGAGTACCAGTACCAGATCACTATGGAACTATATACAGGGAGTACCAGTACCAGATCACTATGGAGCTATATACAGGGAGTACCAGTACCAGATCACTATGGAACTATATACAGCGAGTACCAGTACCAGATCAATGTGGAACTATATACAGGGAGTACCAGTACCAGATCACAATGGAACTATATACAGGGAGTTCCAGTACCAGATCAATGTGGAGCTATATACAGGGAGTACCAGTACCAGATCACTATGAAACTATATACAGGAGTACCAGTACCAGATCACTATGGAGCTATATACAGGAGTACCAGTACCAGATCAATGTGGAACTATATACAGGGAGTACCAGTACCAGATCAATGTGGAACTATATACAGGGAGTACCAGTACCAGATCACTGTGGAACTATATACAGGGAGTACCAGTACCAGATCACTATGGAACTATATACAGGGAGTACCAGTACCAGATCACTATGGAACTATATACAGGAGTACCAGTACCAGATCAATGTGGAACTATATACAGGGAGTACCAGTACCAGATCACTATGGAACTATATACAGGGAGTACCAGTACCAGATCAATGTGGAACTATATACAGGAGTACCAGTACCAGATCACTATGGAACTATATACAGGGAGTACCAGTACCAGATCAATGTGGAACTATATACAGGGAGTACCAGTACCAGATCAATGTGGAACTATATACAGGGAGTACCAGTACCAGATCACTATGGAACTATATACAGGGAGTACCAGTACCAGATCACTATGGAACTATATACAGGGAGTACCAGTACCAGATCACTATGGAACTATATACAGGGAGTACCAGATCAATGTGGAACTATATACAGGGAGTACCAGTACCAGATCAATGTGGAACTATATACAGGGAGTACCAGTACCAGATCAATGTGGAACTATATACAGGGAGTACCAGTACCAGATCACTATGGAGCTATATACAGGGAGTACCAGTACCAGATCAATGTGGAACTATATACAGGGAGTACCAGTACCAGATCAATGTGAAGCTATATACAGGGAGTACCAGTACCAGATCAATGTGGAACTATATACAGGGAGTACCAGTACCAGATCAACGTGGAACTATATACAGGGAGTACCAGTACCAGATCAATGTGGAGCTATATACAGGGAGTACCAGTACCAGATCAATATGGAGCTATATGCAGGGAGTACCAGTACCAGATCAATGTGGAACTATATACAGGGAGTACCAGTACCAGACCAATGTGGAACTATATACAGGGAGGACCAGTACCAGGTCACTATGGAACTATATACAGGGAGTACCAGTACCGGATCAATGTGGAACTATATACAGGGAGTACCAGTACCAGATCAATGTGGAACTATATACAGGGAGTACCAGTACCAGATCACAATGGACCTATATACAGGGAGTACCAGTACCAGATCACTATGGAAATATATACAGGAGTACCAGTACCAGATCAATGTGGAACTATATACAGGAGTACCAGTACCAGATCAATGTGGAACTATATACAGGGAGTACCAGTACCAGATCACTATGGAGCTATATACAGGAGTACCAGTACCAGATCAATGTGGAACTATATACAGGAGTACCAGTACCAGATCAATGTGAAGCTATATACAGGAGTACCAGTACCAGATCAATGTGGAACTATATACAGGGAGTACCAGTACCAGATCAATGTGGAGCTATATACAGGGAGTACCAGTACCAGATCAATATGGAGCTATATACAGGGAGTACCAGTACCAGATCAATGTGGAACTATATACAGGAGTACCAGTACCAGAGTCAATGTGGAACTATATACAGGAGTACCAGTACCAGAGTCACTATGGAACTATATACAGGGAGTACCAGTACCAGATCAATGTGGAACTATATACAGGGAGTACCAGTACCAGAGTCAATGTGGAACTATATACAGGGAGTACCAGTACCAGAGTCAATGTGGAACTATATACAGGGAGTACCAGTACAGATCAAATGGAGGCTATATACAGGGAGTACCAGTACAGATCAATGTGGAGCTATATACAGGGAGTACCAGTACCAGATCAATGTGGAACTATATACAGGGAGTACCAGTACCAGATCAATGTGAAGCTATATACAGGGAGTACCAGTACCAGATCAATGTGGAACTATATACAGGGAGTACCAGTACCAGATCAATGTGGAACTATATACAGGGAGTACCAGTACCAGATCAATGTGGAGCTATATACAGGAGTACCAGTACCAGATCAATATGGAGCTATATACAGGAGTACCAGTACCAGATCAATGTGGAACTATATACAGGGAGTACCAGTACCAGATCAATGTGGAACTATATACAGGAGTACCAGTACCAGATCAATGTGAAGCTATATACAGGGAGTACCAGTACCAGATCAATATGGAACTATATACAGGGAGTACCAGTACCAGATCAATGTGGAGCTATATACAGGGAGTACCAGTACCAGATCAATGGAACTATATACAGGGAGTACCAGTACCAGATCAATGTGGAGCTATATACAGGGAGTACCAGTACCAGATCAATGTGGAACTATATACAGGGAGTACCAGTACCAGATCAATGTGGAACTATATACAGGGAGTACCAGTACCAGATCAATATGGAACTATATACAGGGAGTACCAGTACCAGATCAATGTGGAACTATATACAGGAGTACCAGTACCAGATCACTATGGAACTATATACAGGAGTACCAGTACCAGATCAATGTGGAACTATATACAGGAGTACCAGTACAGATCAATGTGGAACTATATACAGGAGTACCAGTACAGATCAATGTGGAACTATATACAGGGAGTACCAGTACAGATCACTATGGAACTATATACAGGAGTACCAGTACCAGATCAATGTGGAGCTATATACAGGAGTACCAGTACCAGATCAATGTGGAGCTATATACAGGGAGTACCAGTACCAGATCAATGTGGAACTATATACAGGGAGTACCAGTACCAGTCAATGTGGAACTATATACAGGAGTACCAGTACCAGATCAATATGGAGACCTATATACAGGGAGTACCAGTACAGAGATCAATGTGGAACTATATACAGGGAGTACCAGTACCAGATCAATGTGGAACTATATACAGGGAGTACCAGTACCAGAGTCAATGTGGAACTATATACAGGGAGTACCAGTACCAGATCAAATGGAGCTATATACAGGAGTACCAGTACCAGATCACTATGGAACTATATACAGGGAGTACCAGTTCCAGATCAATGTGGAACTATATACAGGGAGTACCAGTACCAGATCAATGTGGAACTATATACAGGGAGTACCAGTACCAGATCAATGTGGAACTATATACAGGGAGTACCAGTACAGATCAATATGGAGCTATATACAGGAGTACCAGTACCAGATCAATATGGAGCTATATGCAGGGAGTACCAGTACCAGATCAATGTGGAACTATATACAGGGAGTACCAGTACCAGAGTCAATGTGGAACTATATACAGGGAGGACCAGTACCAGATCACTATGGAACTATATACAGGGAGTACCAGTACCGGATCAATGTGGAACTATATACAGGGAGTACCAGTACCAGATCAATGTGGAACTATATACAGGGAGTACCAGTACCAGATCACAATGGACCTATATACAGGGAGTACCAGTACCAGATCAATGAAATATATACAGGGAGTACCAGTACCAGATCAATGTGGAACTATATACAGGGAGTACCAGTACCAGATCAATGTGGAACTATATACAGGGAGTACCAGTACCAGATCAATGTGGAACTATATACAGGGAGTACCAGTACCAGATCACTATGGAGCTATATACAGGGAGTACCAGTACCAGATCAATGTGGAACTATATACAGGGAGTACCAGTACCAGATCAATGTGAAGCTATATACAGGGAGTACCAGTACCAGATCAATGTGGAACTATATACAGGGAGTACCAGTACCAGATCAATGTGGAGCTATATACAGGGAGTACCAGTACCAGATCAATATGGAGCTATATGCAGGGAGTACCAGTACCAGATCAATGTGGAACTATATACAGGGAGTACCAGTACCAGACCAATGTGGAACTATATACAGGGAGTACCAGTACCAGAACATTATGGAACTATATACAGGGAGTACCAGTACCAGATCAATGTGGAACTATATACAGGGAGTACCAGTACCAGACCAATGTGGAACTATATACAGGGAGTACCAGTACCAGACCAATGTGGAACTATATACAGGGAGTACCAGTACCAGATCACAATGGACCTATATACAGGGAGTACCAGTACCAGATCACTATGGAGCTATATACAGGGAGTACCAGTACCAGATCAATGTGGAACTATATACAGGGAGTACCAGTACCAGATCAATGTGAAGCTATATACAGGGAGTACCAGTACCAGATCAATGTGGAACTATATACAGGGAGTACCAGTACCAGATCAATGTGGAACTATATACAGGGAGTACCAGTACCTGATCAATGTGGAGCTATATACAGGGAGTACCAGTACCAGATCAATATGGAGCTATATGCAGGGAGTACCAGTACCAGATCAATGTGGAACTATATACAGGGAGTACCAGTACCAGATCAATGTGGAACTATATACAGGGAGTACCAGTACCAGATCAATGTGAAGCTATATACAGGGAGTACCAGTACCAGATCAATGTGGAACTATATACAGGGAGTACCAGTACCAGATCAACGTGGAACTATATACAGGGAGTACCAGTACCTGATCAATGTGGAGCTATATACAGGGAGTACCAGTACCAGATCAATATGGAGCTATATGCAGGGAGTACCAGTACCAGATCAATGTGGAACTATATACAGGGAGTACCAGTACCAGACCAATGTGGAACTATATACAGGGAGTACCAGTACCAGATCACTATAGACCTATATACAGGGAGTACCAGTACGGATCAATGTGGAACTATATACAGGGAGTACCAGTACCAGATCAATGTGGAACTATATACAGGGAGTACCAGTACCAGACCAATGTGGAACTATATACAGGGAGTACCAGTACCAGATCACAATGGACCTATATACAGGGAGTACCAGTACCAGATCACTATGGAACTATATACAGGGAGTACCAGTTCCAGATCAATGTGGAACTATATACAGGAGTACCAGTACCAGATCAATGTGGAACTATATACAGGGAGTACCAGTACCAGATCAATGTGGAACTATATACAGGGAGTACCAGTACCAGATCACTATGGAGCTATATACAGGGAGTACCAGTACAGATCAATGTGGAACTATATACAGGAGTACCAGTACAGATCAATGTGAAACTATATACAGGGAGTACCAGTACCAGATCACTATGGAACTATATACAGGAGTACCAGTACCAGATCAATGTGGAACTATATACAGGGAGTACCAGTACCAGATCACTATGGAACTATATACAGGGAGTACCAGTACCAGATCAATGTGGAACTATATACAGGAGTACCAGTACCAGATAAATGTGGAACTATATACAGGAGTACCAGTACCAGACCAATGTGGAACTATATACAGGGAGTACCAGTACCAGATCACAATGGACCTATATACAGGGAGTACCAGTACCAGATCACTATGGAACTATATACAGGGAGTACCAGTACCAGATCAATGTGGAACTATATACAGGGAGTACCAGTACCAGATCAATGTGGAACTATATACAGGGAGTACCAGTACCAGATCACTATGGAGCTATATACAGGGAGTACCAGTACCAGATCAATGTGGAACTATATACAGGAGTACCAGTACCAGATCAATGTGGAACTATATACAGGGAGTACCAGTACCAGACCAATGTGGAACTATATACAGGGAGTACCAGTACCAGAACACTATGGAACTATATACAGGGAGTACCAGTACCAGATCAATGTGAAGCTATATACAGGGAGTACCAGTACCAGATCAATATGGAACTATATACAGGGAGTACCAGTACCAGATCAATGTGGAGCTATATACAGGGAGTACCAGTACCAGATCACTATGGAACTATATACAGGGAGTACCAGTACCAGATCACTATGGAGCTATATACAGGGAGTACCAGTACCAGATCAATGTGGAACTATATACAGGGAGTACCAGTACCAGATCAATGTGGAACTATATACAGGGAGTACCAGTACCAGATCACTATGGAACTATATACAGGGAGTACCAGTACCAGATCACTATGGAACTATATACAGGGAGTACCAGTACCAGATCACTATGGAACTATATACAGGGAGTACCAGTACCAGATCAATGTGGAACTATATACAGGGAGTACCAGTACCAGATCATATGGAACTATATACAGGGGAGTACCAGTACCAGATCAATGTGGAACTATATACAGGGAGTACCAGTACCAGATCACTATGGAACTATATACAGGGAGTACCAGTACCAGATCACTATGGAGCTATATACAGGAGTACCAGTACAGATCAATGTGGAACTATATACAGGAGTACCAGTACCAGATCAATGTGGAACTATATACAGGGAGTACCAGTACCAGATCACTATGGAACTATATACAGGGAGTACCAGTACCAGATCACTATGGAACTATATACAGGGAGTACCAGTACCAGATCACTATGGAACTATATACAGGGAGTACCAGTACCAGATCAATGTGGAACTATATACAGGGAGTACCAGTACCAGATCACTATGGAACTATATACAGGGAGTACCAGTACCAGATCAATGTGGAACTATATACAGGGAGTACCAGTACCAGATCACTATGGAACTATATACAGGGAGTACCAGTACCAGATCAATGTGGAACTATATACAGGGAGTACCAGTACCAGATCAATGTGGAACTATATACAGGGAGTACCAGTACCAGACCAATGTGGAACTATATACAGGGAGTACCAGTACCAGATCACAATGGACCTATATACAGGGAGTACCAGTACCAGATCACAATGGACCTATATACAGGGAGTACCAGTACCAGATCACAATGGACCTATATACAGGGAGTACCAGTACCAGATCACTATGGAACTATATACAGGGAGTACCAGATCAATGTGGAACTATATACAGGGAGTACCAGTACCAGATCAATGTGGAACTATATACAGGGAGTACCAGTACCAGATCAATGTGGAACTATATACAGGGAGTACCAGTACCAGATCACTATGGAGCTATATACAGGGAGTACCAGTACCAGATCAATGTGGAACTATATACAGGGAGTACCAGTACCAGATCAATGTGAAGCTATATACAGGGAGTACCAGTACCAGATCAATGTGGAACTATATACAGGGAGTACCAGTACCAGATCAACGTGGAACTATATACAGGGAGTACCAGTACCAGATCAATGTGGAGCTATATACAGGGAGTACCAGTACCAGATCAATATGGAGCTATATGCAGGGAGTACCAGTACCAGATCAATGTGGAACTATATACAGGGAGTACCAGTACCAGACCAATGTGGAACTATATACAGGGAGGACCAGTACCAGATCACTATGGAACTATATACAGGGAGTACCAGTACCGGATCAATGTGGAACTATATACAGGGAGTACCAGTACCAGATCAATGTGGAACTATATACAGGGAGTACCAGTACCAGATCACAATGGACCTATATACAGGGAGTACCAGTACCAGATCACTATGGAAATATATACAGGGAGTACCAGTACCAGATCAATGTGGAACTATATACAGGGAGTACCAGTACCAGATCAATGTGGAACTATATACAGGGAGTACCAGTACCAGATCAATGTGGAACTATATACAGGGAGTACCAGTACCAGATCACTATGGAGCTATATACAGGGAGTACCAGTACCAGATCAATGTGGAACTATATACAGGGAGTACCAGTACCAGATCAATGTGAAGCTATATACAGGGAGTACCAGTACCAGATCAATGTGGAACTATATACAGGGAGTACCAGTACCAGATCAATGTGGAGCTATATACAGGGAGTACCAGTACCAGATCAATATGGAGCTATATGCAGGGAGTACCAGTACCAGATCAATGTGGAACTATATACAGGGAGTACCAGTACCAGACCAATGTGGAACTATATACAGGGAGTACCAGTACCAGAACATTATGGAACTATATACAGGGAGTACCAGTACCAGATCAATGTGGAACTATATACAGGGAGTACCAGTACCAGACCAATGTGGAACTATATACAGGGAGTACCAGTACCAGATCACAATGGACCTATATACAGGGAGTACCAGTACCAGATCACTATGGAGCTATATACAGGGAGTACCAGTACCAGATCAATGTGGAACTATATACAGGGAGTACCAGTACCAGATCAATGTGAAGCTATATACAGGGAGTACCAGTACCAGATCAATGTGGAACTATATATAGGGAGTACCAGTACCAGATCAACGTGGAACTATATACAGGGAGTACCAGTACCTGATCAATGTGGAGCTATATACAGGGAGTACCAGTACCAGATCAATATGGAGCTATATGCAGGGAGTACCAGTACCAGATCAATGTGGAACTATATACAGGGAGTACCAGTACCAGATCAATGTGGAACTATATACAGGGAGTACCAGTACCAGATCAATGTGAAGCTATATACAGGGAGTACCAGTACCAGATCAATGTGGAACTATATACAGGGAGTACCAGTACCAGATCAACGTGGAACTATATACAGGGAGTACCAGTACCTGATCAATGTGGAGCTATATACAGGGAGTACCAGTACCAGATCAATATGGAGCTATATGCAGGGAGTACCAGTACCAGATCAATGTGGAACTATATACAGGGAGTACCAGTACCAGACCAATGTGGAACTATATACAGGGAGTACCAGTACCAGATCACTATAGACCTATATACAGGGAGTACCAGTACCGGATCAATGTGGAACTATATACAGGGAGTACCAGTACCAGATCAATGTGGAACTATATACAGGGAGTACCAGTACCAGACCAATGTGGAACTATATACAGGGAGTACCAGTACCAGATCACAATGGACCTATATACAGGGAGTACCAGTACCAGATCACTATGGAACTATATACAGGGAGTACCAGTTCCAGATCAATGTGGAACTATATACAGGGAGTACCAGTACCAGATCAATGTGGAACTATATACAGGGAGTACCAGTACCAGATCAATGTGGAACTATATACAGGGAGTACCAGTACCAGATCACTATGGAGCTATATACAGGGAGTACCAGTACCAGATCAATGTGGAACTATATACAGGGAGTACCAGTACCAGATCAATGTGAAACTATATACAGGGAGTACCAGTACCAGATCACTATGGAACTATATACAGGGAGTACCAGTACCAGATCAATGTGGAACTATATACAGGGAGTACCAGTACCAGATCACTATGGAACTATATACAGGGAGTACCAGTACCAGATCAATGTGGAACTATATACAGGGAGTACCAGTACCAGATCAATGTGGAACTATATACAGGGAGTACCAGTACCAGACCAATGTGGAACTATATACAGGGAGTACCAGTACCAGATCACAATGGACCTATATACAGGGAGTACCAGTACCAGATCACTATGGAACTATATACAGGGAGTACCAGTACCAGATCAATGTGGAACTATATACAGGGAGTACCAGTACCAGATCAATGTGGAACTATATACAGGGAGTACCAGTACCAGATCACTATGGAGCTATATACAGGGAGTACCAGTACCAGATCAATGTGGAACTATATACAGGGAGTACCAGTACCAGATCAATGTGGAGCTATATACAGGGAGTACCAGTACCAGATCAATATGGAGCTATATGCAGGGAGTACCAGTACCAGATCAATGTGGAACTATATACAGGGAGTACCAGTACCAGACCAATGTGGAACTATATACAGGGAGTACCAGTACCAGAACACTATGGAACTATATACAGGGAGTACCAGTACCAGATCAATGTGGAACTATATACAGGGAGTACCAGTACCAGATCAATGTGGAACTATATACAGGGAGTACCAGTACCAGACCAATGTGGAACTATATACAGGGAGTACCAGTACCAGATCACAATGGACCTATATACAGGGAGTACCAGTACCAGATCACTATGGAGCTATATACAGGGAGTACCAGTACCAGATCAATGTGGAACTATATACAGGGAGTACCAGTACCAGATCACTATGGAGCTATATACAGGGAGTACCAGTACCAGATCAATGTGGAACTATATACAGGGAGTACCAGTACCAGATCAATGTGAAGCTATATACAGGGAGTACCAGTACCAGATCAATGTGGAACTATATACAGGGAGTACCAGTACCAGATCAACGTGGAACTATATACAGGGAGTACCAGTACCAGATCAATGTGGAGCTATATACAGGGAGTACCAGTACCAGATTAATATGGAGCTATATGCAGGGAGTACCAGTACCAGATCTATGTAGATATGTACATGAAGGCAGGGTAAAGTGACTAGTCATCAGGATAGATTATAATAAGGTATTTGAGGTAGATATGTACATGAAGGCAGGGTAAAGTGACTAGGCATCAGGATAGATACTAATTAGAGTAAAATAAAGAACAGAGTAGCAGCACTCAAATAATGAGTGTAAAAGTGAGTGTGTGTATGTTTGTTTGTGTTGTGTTTCGGTATGCGTGTGTGTTATGTGTGTGTGTGTGTGTGTGTGTGTGTGTGTGTGTGTGTGTGTGTGCGTGCGTGCGTGCGTGCGTGCGTGCGTGCGTGCGTGCGTGCGTGCGTGCGTGTGTGTCTGTGTGCGTGTGTTATGTGTGTGTGTCTGTGTGTGTGTGTGTGTGTGTGTGTGTGTGTGTGTGTGTGTGTGTGTGTGTGTGTGTGTGTGTGTGTGTGTGTGTGTGTGTGTGTGTGTGTGTGTGTGTGTGTGTGTGTGTATATAAAAAAATGCTGGGCAGGCCATTGTTTTGGCTACCATGGCTATACCCCCATAGGATGACAATGCCCCCATCCACAAGGCACGAGTGGTCACTGAATGGTTTGATGAGCATAAAAACGATGTTAACAATGTGCTTTGGTCGTCTCAGTCACCAGATCTCAACCCAATTGAACACTTATGGGAAAATCTGGATTGGTGCCTTAGACAGTGTTTTCCACCACCATCAACAAAACACCAACTAATGGAATTTCTTGTGGAAGAATGGTGTCACATCCCTCCAATAGAGTTCCAGACACTTGTTGAATCTATGCCACGGTGCATTGAAGCTGTTCTGTTGAATGACTGATTAAATACCTTCTAATGGAACTAGAGAACATTCCACAATGTTCCATACACAGGATCCAAATCTATACAAGTAGTACATGAGTCCTCTTCAGACAAGACCGTAAGGAACTGAAAGAGAAATTGTTTCTATTGAAATGAGGCATGTGACCACATATCATTATTCTGGCTAATGAAGAGAAATTCAATTCAAATTCATATGCCATATTTCAGATACATGCTTTCGCAGAATGGAATATAATAATATTGAACGATGGGTGAATATTCATGCAGGTCACCATGATACAAGTCAGTATTTGACATCCATCCATTTCTCAGGACGCCGGGAGATGACGTGGAAACCGGTCACTAGGAGCAACAGTGCGAGCTGTTACCTTCAAGTAGGTTTTGGATTTTCTAAGGCATTGTGGGCAGGGATAGTGGATAGATGTAAGCATCTGACTCTGATTACAAATGTTGCATGTTCAAATACAGCAATAGAAAGTTGATTTAGATATTTTGGTTTTAAGCCTATCCAAAACCTTAACCCTTACCTTAACCAAACTGAATCCTGGCTTAGGAAGTCCACCAAAAACCCTGAAATTTCCACCCCTAACTATAAAATTTTCTGACTAGATAGAATTACCAAAGGGGGCGGTGTTGCAATCTACTGCAGAGATAACCTACAGAGTTCTGTCTTACTATCCAGGTCTGTACTCAAACAATTCAAACTTCTACTTATAAAAATCCATCTTCCCCCAGCTGTGCCCTGGGCACCATATGTGAATTGATTGCCCCCCCATCTATCTTCAGAGCTCGTGCTGCGAGGTGACCTAAACTGTGACACGCTTAACACCCCGGCCATCCTACAATCTAAACTTGATGTCCTCAATCTCACACAAATTATCAATGAACCCACCAGGTACAACCCCAAATCCGTAAACACGGGCAACCTCATAGATATTATCCTAACCAACCTGCCCTCCAAATACACCTCTGCTGTTTTCAACCAAGATCTCAGCGATCACTGCCTCATTGCCTGCATCCGTAATGGGTTTGCGGTCAAACGACCACCCCTCATCACTGTCAAACGCTCCCTAAAACATTTCAGCGAGCAGGCCTTTCTAATCGACCTGGCCCGGGTATCCTGGAAGGATATTGACCTCAACCCGTCAGTAGAGAATGCCTGGGTATTCTTTAAAAGTGCCTTCCTCACCATCTTAAATAAGCATGCCCCATTCATAAAATGTAAAACCATGAACAGATATAGCCCTTTGATTCTCTCCAGACCTGACTGCCCTTGGCCTGCACAAAAACACCCGGTGGCGTTCTGCATTAGCATCGAACAGCCCCTGTGATATGCAACTGTTCAGGGAAGTTAGGAATCAATATACACAGGCAGTTAGGAAAGCTAAGGCTTGCTTTTTCAAGCATAAATTTGCATCCTGTAGCACAAACTCAAAAAAGTTCTGGGACACTGTAAAGTCCATGGAGAATAAGAGCACCTCCTCCCAGCTGCCCACTGCACTGAGGCTAGGAAACACTGTTACTACCGATAAATCCACTATAATTGAGAATTTCAATAAGCATTTTTCTACGGCTGGCCATGCTTTCCACCTGGCTACCCCTACCCCGGTCAACAGCCCTGCGCTCCCAACAGCAACTCGCCCAAACCTCCCCCACTTCTCCTTCACCCAAATACAGATAGCTGATGTTCTGAAAGAGCTGCAAAATCTGGACCCCTACAAATCAGCCGGGCTAGGCAATCTGGACCCTCTCTTTCTACAATGATCTGCCGAAATCGTTGCAACCCCTATGACTAGCCTGTTCAACCTCTCTTTCGTATCGTCTGAGATTCCCAAAAATTGGAAAGCTGCCACGGTCATCCCCCTCTTCAAAGGGGGAGACACTCTAGACCCAAACTGCTGCAGACCTATATCTATTCTACCCTGACTCTTTATAAGGTCTTTGAAAGCCAAGTTAACAAACAGATTACGAATCTCACCGTACTTTCTCCGCTATGCAATCTGGATTCAGAGCTGGTCATGGGTGTACCTCAGCCACGCTCAAGGTCCTAAACGATATCATAACCGCCATCGATAAGAGACATTACTGTGCAGCCATATTCATCGACCTGGCTAAGGCATTCGACTCTGTCAATCACAACATTCTTATTGGCAGACTCAACAGCCTTGGTTTCTCTAATGACTGCCTCGCCTGGTTCACCAACCTCTTCTCCGATAGAGTTCAGTATGTCAAATCGGAGGGCCTGTTGTCCGGACCTCTGGCAGTCTCTATGGGGGTGCCACAGGGTTCAATTCTCAGGCCGACTCTCTTCTCTGTATACATAATTGATGTCGCTCTCGCTGCTGGTGATTCTTTGATCCACCTCTACGCAGACGACACCATTCTGTATACCTCTGGCCCTTCTTTGGACACTGTGTTAACTAACCTCCAGAGTAGCTTCAATGTCATACAACTCTCCTTCCGTGGCCTCCAACTGCTCTTAAATGCAAGTAAAACTAAATGCGTGCTCTTTAACCGATCGCTGATCGCTGGTTCTGACTTAGAATATGTGGACAACTACAAATGGTGTCTGGTTTAACTGTAAACTCTCCTTCCAGACTCACATTAAACATCTCCAATCCAAAATTAAAACAAGAGTCGGCTTCCTATTTCGCAAACAAAGCATCTTCACTCATGCTGCCAAACACACCCTCGTAAAACTGACCATCCTACCGATCCTTGACTTCGGCGATGTCATTTACAAAATAGCCTCCAACACTCTACTCAACAAATTGAATGCAGACTATCACAGTGCCATCCGTTTTGTCACCAAAGCCCCATATACCACCCACCACTGCAACCTGTATGCTCTCGTTGGCTAGCCCTCGCTTCATACTCGTCGCCAAACCCACTGGCTCCAGGTCATCTACAAGTCTCTGCTAGGTAAAGCCCCGCCTTATCTCAGCTCACTGGTCACCATAGCAGCACCCACCTGTAGCACGTGCTCCAGCAGGTATATGTCACTGGTCACCCCCAAAGCCAATTCTTCCTTTGGCCGCCTCTCCTTCCAGTTCTCTGCTGCCAATGACTGGAATTAACTGCAAAAAACTCTGAAGCTGAACTCTGAAGCTTACCTCCCTCACTAGATTTAAGCACCAGCTGTCAGAGCAGCTCACAGATCACTGCACCTGTACATAGCTCATCTGTAATTAGCCCATACAATCTACCTCATCCCCATACTGTATTTATTTATTTGTCTTGCTCCTTTGCACCCCAGTATCTCTAACTGCACATTCATCTTCTGCCGATCTACCATTCCAGTGTTTAGTTGCTATATTGTAATTACTTCGCCACCATGGCCTATTTATTGCCTTACCTCTCTTATCCTACCTCATTTTCACATGCTGTATATAGATTTTTCTACTGTATTATTGATTGTATGTTTGTTTATTCCATTTGTAACTCTGTGTTGTTGTATGTGTCGAACTGCTTTGCTTTATCTTGGCCAGGTCGCAGTTGTAAATGAGAACTTGTTCTCATCTGGCCTACCTGGTTAAAAAAGGTGAAATAAATAAATTAAATAAAAAACCATACGGAGTTAATGCCTAACCTTAACCCTAACCTGAAAGATGTGGAGTTAATGCCTAACCTTAACCCTCATCTGAAAGATGTGGAGTTAATGCCTAACCTTAACCCTAACCTGAAAGATGTGGAGTTAATGCCTAACCTTAACCCTAACCTGAAAGATGTGGAGTTAATGCCTAACCTTAACCCTAACCTGAAAGATGTGGAGTTAGTGCCTAAACTTCAACTTTGAAATTTGATGGTTGAGAAGCATGGATGAACGTTTTATTCTGACGTGAGACTGTGAGAGCTTGTTGGAATATAAATATACATATATAATATTATTTTATGATAAAAATCCCTGAAATTAGAAAATGAAAGCCTTAGATGTCCTCTGACCTAGATTCTAGTCTGCATCCCAAATGGCACCCTATTCCTTATAGTCCACTACATTTAACCAGAGCCCTATGGATAGTGCACTGTCAAGATTCCATTTGGGAAGCAGTGTATCGAGTGTATTGTAACTATGGTTATAATAATGGTGATTAGAACTGTGGAGTTCTGCACTGGGAACTGTGAAACAGTGAAATGTCAATGTACTGTCTTTACTGTGAAACACACACTGTGGACTAATGTACTGTAACCAAGCCAGCAATGTAGTGACAGTAACGATTAAAAGACGACACACACGGTTAGACACAGATGCACACACACCAGAAGAGCCCTATCAAGTGACTTCTAATGTGAAAGTTCCTCCTGCTATCTGTGTGTGTGTATGTGGTGTAGTGAAGAATAATGAGGTGTCAGGGTATCGCCGCGGGCAACCAGTAACCTCTGTCCTATAAGCATTTAAGAACACAAAGACAAAGGAGAGAAGAAGATCCCAATATCGCCTCCACAGCCTCAATCTCACCCCTCACCAGGTGTGTGTGGCAGTAGCACCCTGACTGGAAGTAGAAGTCCTTTTTGTTGCACTGACTCTCTTGCACTGGCTCTGTCTACACTCACTAGACTCTACCCACACATACTACACTGACACTCCAACACACATACATACACACACACACACACACACGCTCACACACACATTTACACTCATACACGATCACACACACACATGCGTATTGACGCCACGCACACACACACAAACTCAGACACACACGTTCACACTTTTAACAAACACTGCTGCTACTCTGTTTATTATCTATCCTGATTGCCCATTCACTTTTACCCCTACCCACATTTACATATTACCTCAACAACCTCAACTACCTTGTACCCCTGCACATTGACTCGGTACCAGTACTTGTAAGTAGGGCTTGTAAGTAAGCATTTCACTGTAAAGTCTACACCTGTTGTATTCGGCGCATGTGTCAAATACAGTATGACATGAGTAGCAGTAACCTTAGCAGGGTGGAAGTGATAGGTAGGGTAGACAGAAGGATGAGACAGAGAGAGAGAGAGAGAGAGAGAGAGAGAGAGTGGGTGAAATACCACAGTGTGCCATCAGAGCAGCAAGATTTGTGACCTGTTGCCACAAGAAAAGGGCAACCAGTGAAGAACAAACCATTGTAAATACAAACAATATTTCTGTTTATTTTTTTTCCCTTTTGTACTTTAACTATCAAATCAAATTTGATTTGTCACATGCGCCAAATACTTACTTACAAGCCCTTAAAGATTTTTTTTAACAGCACTATCAACAAGGCAGGTCCTACAGGCCCTAGTTTTGACCCAGCTTGAACACTGTTCAGTCATGTGGTCAGGTGCCACAAAAAAGAGCAGGGCAGCACGGCTGTCCCTTGGATGTACACTGAGAGCTAATATTAATCATACGCATGTCAATCTCTCCTGGCTGAAAGTGGAGGAGAGATTGACCTCATCACTACTTTTATTTGTGAGAGGTGTTGAATGCACCGAGCTGTCTGTCTAAACTACTGGCACACAGCTTAGACACCCATACATACCCCACAAGACATGCCACAGTCCCCAAGTCCAGAACAGACTATGGGAGGCACACAGTACTACATAGAGCCATGACTACATGGAACTCTATTCCACATCAAGTAACTGACGCAAGCAGTAAAATTAGATTAGATTAGATTAGATTTAAAAAAACACCTTATGGAACAGCGGGGACTGTGAAGTAACACAAACATTGGCACACACACACACACACACACACACACACACACACACACACACACACACACACACACACACACTATACATACACATGGATTTAGTACTGTAGATATGCAGTAGTGGTGGAGTAGGGGCATGTGGACACATAGTGTGTTGTGAAATCTGTGAATGTATTGTAATGCTTTTAAAATTGTATAAACTGCCTTCATTTTGATGGACCCCAGGAAGAGTAGCTGTTGCTTTGGCAGCAGCTAATGGGGATCCATAATAAATACAAATACAAAATCTTCACAGTTCTCAGAATTTCTAGTGGAACTGTGAGAAGATCTGCATTTGGAAAACAGCCTCTATGTTTTTAGAAAATGTTTCAGCCTCTGCTTCTAGTCTCATTGAACTCACTCAGTAAGTGTGTGACACATAGTTACCCCTCTTAGACTGAGTCATGGGTTTGTTAACATATGTGCTTTCCTTCAGTAACGTGACCATGAACTGAAAACTGTCATTATTTCTATTATTGAATGTCTTCGCAGTTTGAACAGATTGAAAGAACAGTAATTATAGTGAGTGGTCTTCACTTGTTGTCTACTCTGCTGTAGCCATTGACTTGGCTAATGACCTTGGTGATAAGTACAGAGCTATTATAGTGCACTTCTATTGACCAGGGCCCATGGGGAATAAGGTGTTATTTGGAACACACACGGGGAGATAACAGTGTCTTCACTTGTTGTTGAAGCCAACACATAATTGTTGTATTTGTCGACTGACTGTAAAATAGTGACATTTTATACATTTTATGGACTTTGTCCTCTCTTTTTCTGCTCTGAAAGGTTTTATTTTTATGCGTGTGTGTGCAAGCATTTGTGTACCCAAGTGCTACGTGTATGTCTTTGTGCGTGTGTTTATTTGTGATTGAGCTCTAGTCTGTCCTGACAGTCTGGTGACAGCATGAAGCCACTCTCTCTCTCTCTCTCTCTCTCTCTCTCTCTTGTTGGTTGGCCTCCCATAGCAACCACCAAGGTCCCACAGGGCCAGGCAAGGGAAGGTAATACATGAGGCACACCATGACCTTTTACTTCCTGGTGGAGGGGAACTAGGTCATATCTGCAACAGAGACAGGTGGAGTGATGAATGGGAGAGGAGAGAGAATATAAGAGGGGAGAAAGTGAGAGGGCGAAGAGGGGGAGGAGGGGAGAGGAGGGAGAGAAGAGAGGAGAGGGACAGATGGAGATAGGGGAGAGAGAGAGAGGAGGTGGAGGAGAGGGAGAAAGGGAGAGAGAGAGAGAGAGAGAGAGAGAGAGAGAGAGAGAGAGAGAGAGAGAGAGAGAGCGAGAGAAAGATGGGAAGGGTGACGAGTGAGATGAGAAAGTGAAACAGTTTTTTCATCAGTCAAGGAAATGACTTCAGAGAGGAGAGAACGTACCAAAGAGCTTGACTGACAGTAGCTGCTTGGTATCTGTTGATCAGGAGGCAATCTGTAACTGGTTCCATCTGAGCATCAGTCAATGAAATGTCCTGAGCAGCCAGTGGACCTTACAGGAACGATCCATATCTTCTCCCTCACACCCCCGATGTGCCTCGGACATAGTATGTGTGTGTGTTTGTGTGTGTGCGTGCGAGCATGCATGCATGCTTCTGTGTTTAGTCTGCTTAATGAGCATTGATTCTCTCAACTATCTGTCTTCCTCATAACAACAAGAGAGAGAGAGAGAGAGAGAGAGAGAGAGAGCCTGTCACTGTAAGAGAGAGAGTGTGCCTGTCAGTTTAAGAGACAGACAGAGACAGACAGAGACAGACATGGAGTGAGAGAGAGAGTGCCTGTCAGTTTAACAGAGAGACAGAGAGAGAGAGCCTGTCAGTGTGTGTGTGAGAGAGAGAGTGAGAGAGAGAGTGAGAGAGAGAGAGAGAGAGAGAGAGAGAGAGAGAGAGCACCTGTCAGTAGGAGAGAGGGAGAGAGAGAAAGAGACAAAGAGTGTCCGTGACAAAGAGAGGGAGGGAGGGGGCAGAAAAAGAACGAGTGGTACAGAAAGAAAGAGAATCTGGGCCTTTTAAATTAAATTCTGTCTCTCTGGTTTCCCAGGGCCTTATCCCTGATGAACTGTCTCCTGTCAGAGAAGGGGGGTGTTGTCCAGCCTAGGCTGGATACCACACTGTCAATGAGATCCTCTCCATGAAACATTACTGTTGGTCACGTCCAACTGTGCTATACACACACAGCCTTGACCATGGTCACTGCCTGGAGAGATCTTAGACAGATAAAACAGCCTTGACCCGGACAGACAGACAGACAGACAGACAGACAGACAGACAGACAGACAGACAGACAGACAGACAGACAGACAGACAGACAGACAGACAGACAGACAGACAGACAGACAGGCGGAAGGACGGGCGGGCGGGCGGGCGGGCGGGCAGACAGACAGCCAGCCCATTACCCTGTCCCCCTTAACACAAAGGAACAGGGAGAGAACAAGGTAGGACCCCGATATAGAAGAGAGAAAAAGCCACAAACACTTTGTTTTAGTGAATTGAAACAAGCTTTCATTAATATTATCAGCTCATTTCACGATAAAATCCACTCTGTCTTTCGTGTTCCTATCCTCTAGGCATTTTTGTAGCTTCTCTCTCTCGCTCTCTCAATTCAATTAATTTCAAATTAAAGGGCTTTATTGGCATAGGAAACATACGTTTAATTTTCCAAAGCACATTAAATAGATAATAAACAAAAGTGAAATAAACAATAAAAAATGTACAGTAAATATTATACTCACAAAAGTTCCAAAGGAAATGTTATATTATGGCTGCATACTGTGTTGTAACGATGTGCAACATTTCAAAGATGGCGCCGGAGTGGATGGCTGCCGTCTTATCGGCTCTTAACCAACCATGCCATTTTGTTTGTTTTTTCGCGTTGTTCCTAATGTGTTTTGTTCATAGTGTTGCTGCTACAGTCTCTTATGACCGAGAAGAGCTTCGGGACATCAGAACTGCGATTACTCACCTCAGATTAGACAAAGAGTTTTTCTTCAATGAGTCGGATGGGAGGGGTATACTACAGACACACAACCAGGCCCCGATCCCCGTCATGCGCTGGAGAAGGAAACTGAGACTTTGCGGAAAGAGATCAATCGTTCAATTGCTGGAAAATGAATGGGACAAACTGAAAGCACGTATATCCTACCAACTGGACATTAAAAACTGTAATATCTTATGTTTCACCAGGTCGTGGCTGAACGACGACATTAATTGATGCACCCATCCCATTCAATAAAGCTTTTCGGCGAAAGCATACCAAGCGTTTATGTAAGGACATCTCTCTCAGTAGACAAAATATTACAAACAGCTAGCAGCCAAGTAGATTGGTCACGAAAGTCAGAAAAGCAATAAATTAAATTGCTTACCTTTGATGATCTTCGGATGTTTGCACTCAGGAGACTCCCAGTTACACAATAAATGTTCCTCTTGTTCCATAAAGATTATTTTTATATCCAAAATACCTCCATTTGGTTGGCTCGTTATGTTCAGAAATCCACAGGCTCGAGCGGTCACGACATCGCAGACGAAAATTCCAAATAGTATTTGTAAAGTTCGTAGAAACATGTCAAACGTTTTTTATAATCAACCCTCAGGTTGTTTTTACAATATATAATCAATAATATTTCAACTGGGACTGTAGCTTCTTCAATAGGAGAGAGAGAGAAATGTCTGCTCCAAGCTGTTGCGCATGCAAAACACTGCTGGCACCCAGCCATCCACTGATGCGATGTGATCTTTCTCGCTCATTTTTCAAAATAAAAGACTGAAAATAAGTCTAAAGACTGTTCACACCATGGGGAAGTCATAGGAAAAGGAATCTGGTCAATATCCCTTTAAATGGAGCGAAGGCAGGCAATGGAACAGAGAGCTTTCAGGAAAAACAGCACTTCCAGGTTGGATTTTCCTCAGGTTTTCGCCTGCAATATCAGTTCTGTTATACTCACAGACAATATTTTGACAGTTTTGGAAACTTTAGAGTGTTTCCTATCCTGATCTGACAATTATATGCATATTCTAGCTTCTGTGCCTGAGAAATAGACATTTACATTACATTTAAGTCATTTAGCAGACGCTCTTATCCAGAGCGACTTACAAATTGGTGCTTTCACCTTATGACATCCAGTGGAACAGCCACTTTACAATAGTGCATCTAGGTCTTTTAAGGGGGGTGAGAAGGATTACTTTATCCTATCCTAGGTATTCCTTAAAGAGGTGGGGTTTCAGGTGTCTCCGGAAGGTTGTGATTGACTCCGCTGTCCTGGCGTCGTGAGGGAGTTTGTTCCACCATTGGGGGGCCAGAGCAGCGAACAGTTTTGACTGGGCTGAGCGGGAACTGTACTTCCTCAGTGGTAGGGAGGCGAGCAGGCCAGAGGTGGATGAACGCAGTGCCCTTGTTTGGGTGTAGGGCCTGATCAGAGCCTGGAGGTACTGAGGTGCCGTTCCCCTCACAGCTCCGTAGGCAAGCACCATGGTCTTGTAGCGGATGCGAGCTTCAGCTGGAAGCCAGTGGAGAGAGCGGAGGAGCGGGGTGACGTGAGAGAACTTGGGAAGGTTGAACACCAGACGGGCTGCGGCGTTCTGGATGAGTTGTAGGGGTTTAATGGCACAGGCAGGGAGCCCAGCCAACAGCGAGTTGCAGTAATCCAGACGGGAGATGACAAGTGCCTGGATTAGGACCTGCGCCGCTTCCTGTGTGAGGCAGGGTCGTACTCTGCGGATGTTGTAGAGCATGAACCTACAGGAACGGGCCACCGCCTTGATGTTATTTGAGAACGACAGGGTGTTGTCCAGGATCACGCCAAGGTTCTTAGCGCTCTGGGACGAGGACAAATAGGCAGTTTAATTTGGGTATGTTTTTCATCCAAACATCAAAATAGTGCCCCCTACACTCAACAGGTTAAGAAAATACAGCTGGCAGGTTATACTCTCTAACTACAGGATAGAACTGCAGCCTCTGGCAAGACACGGGGAGGGGGTCTATGCATATATGTAAACAGTAGCTGGTGCACGATATCTAAGTAAAGTCACTAGCTTTTGCTCGCCTGAGGTACAGTATCTCATGATAAGTTGTAGACCACACTATCTACCTCGAGAGAGTTTTCATCTGTATTTTTCATGGCTGTCTATGTAACCGATGTGAAATAGCTAGCTAGTTAGCGGTGGTGCGCGCTAATAGCGTTTCAATCGGTGACGTCACTCGCTTTGAGACCTTGAAGTAGTGGTTCCCCTTGCTCTGCAAGGGCCACGGCTTTTGTGGAGTGATGGGTAACGATGCTTCGAGGGTGACTGTTGATGTGTGCAGAGGGTCCCTGGTTCGAGCCCGGTTATGGGCGAGGGGACGGACTAAAGTTATACTGTTACATCTACATACCACCACAGACCGATGCTGGGACTCAAATCACACTCAATCAGCTGTATACCACCATAAGCAAACAGGAAAACACTCATCCAGAGGTGGCGCTCCTGGTGGCCATGGACTTTATTGCAGGGAAACATAAATCAGTTTAACCTCATTTCTATCAGCATGTTAAATGTGCAACCAGAAGGGAAAAAAATTCTAGACCACATTTCCAAAGAGGCTTCTAAATAGCTTCTACCCCAAAGCCCTAAGACGCCTGAACAGCTAATCAAATGGATACCCAGACTATTTGCATTGACCCCCACTTACTACGATGCTGCTATTCTCTGTTATTATCTATGCATAGTCACTTTAATAACTCTACCTACATGTACATATTACCTCAATTACCTCGACACCGCACATTGACTCTGTACCGGTACCCTCTGTATATAGCCCCGCTATTGTTATTTACTGCTGCTCTTTAATTATTTGTTATCCTTATCTCATACTTTTTTCAAGGTATATTTTTACAACTGCATTGTTTTAGGGACAGCCCCCTCTTTTTCAATTTTCGTCTAAAATGACATACCCAAATCTAACTGTAGCTCAGGCCCTGAAGCAAGGATATGCATATTATTGGTACCATTTGAAAGGAAACACTGAAGTTTGTGGAAATGTGAATTGAATGTAGGAGAATATAACACAATAGATCTGGTAGAAGGAAATACCAAAAAAATATGTTTTTCCTACCACCATCTTTGAAATGCAAGAGAAAGGTCCCAGTTCTAGCCATCACTCTGGTTGTAATTCTGGTGGTGTCCACAAGATGGCAGCAGTGTGTGTGCAACGTTTCAGACGGATAACTTTAAGTATGAGAGCTCTCCATGACATTTAGTATGAAGTCACCCAGATACATATGGGCAAATCGTGAAGGAGGCAGTTGCATTCATATTACATTTTTCTGCAAGAATATCATCAAATCTGTATACTTGGACTTTGATTTAGCTTTTACAGTATTAGTAGCCATATAAAATATGCAAAACAACCAGTTTTCATCACTTCAAAACTCTTATAATTTTCTTATAATTTTTGTCCAAAAGGAAAAGGCATGCTGTCGTAAAAGGTTACCTACATTTTGCGACAGACACAGGGTTTCTGGATACTGCCGTAAAGCCCAGCTCATTGGCTATCTAGCCAGCGTTGTTTGACCCCGATTGGTGCTTATTTGACAAAGTTAGAGTCGTTCAAGTGAAGACCACCCTGCGTGCCATGAAGGCGTCGCTCTCTGACCAAATATGGTGTCCTATAGGATATACTACACCCCTAATGATATAGTGAAGTCTTGTTACATTCTAGGATCTCTGAGCAATACATATGAATGTCATTTGACTCGTTGAAAAAACGTTTAGGGTGACATTTTCACAGATTCCTTTCTTTGCAAATTGAACGACTGGAAATACAAAATCGATTGTGCATATTATATGGACCTTTTAAGGATATGAACAATTATTTTATCTAACAAAACGACCCTTCATGTTATCTCTGGGACCCTTTGAATGATAGATCAGAGCAAGATTTCAGAATGTAAGTACACATTTCACCTTCAGAGGTGAATTTATCAAACCTATCAGGGTGGAAAAGTGTTTTGTTGTTCGGAGCTCTCCTCAAACAATAGCATGGCATTTTTCCCCGCAGTAATAGCTACTGTAAATTGGACAGTGCAGTTATATTAACAAGAATGTAAGCTTTCAGCCGATATAAGACACGTATATGTACCGACATGTGTTGTTTCTCTAAGATCTTGACACAAAGCGCTGCATGATTTACTGCATCATTATGTTTTCAACATGACAGTTTACAATCTGGGGTTACTCCAGGCAGTTTAGTCATCTCAAATTGCTCAATTTCCACATTATTTATTACATGATTTAGTTGAGGTTTAGGGTTTAGTGAGTGTTTAGTTCCAAATACCATGCTTTTAGTTTTAGAAATAATTAGGGCTTAGTTATTCCTTGCCACTCACTCTGAAACTAACTGCAGCTCTTTGTGGAGTGTTGCAGTCATGTGGAGTGTTGCAGTCATTTCAGTCATTGTAGTAGCTGTGTATAGTTTTGAGTCATTCGCATACATAGACACTTGGGCTTTACTCAAAGTCAGTGGCATGTCGTTAGTGATTTTTTTTTTAAACAGCTACCCTGGGGAATTCCTGATTCTAACTGGATTATATTTGAGAGGCTTCCATTAAAGAACACCCTCTGTGTTCTGTTAGACAAGTATCTCTTTATCCACATTATAGCAGGGGGTGTAAAGCCATAACACATATGTTTTTACAGCAGCAGACTATGATCAATAATGTCAAAAGCTGCACTGGTCTAACAAGACAACCCCACAATCATTTTATCATCAATTTCTCTCAGCCAATCATCAGTCATTTGTGTAAGTGCTGTGCTTGTTGAGTGTCCTTCACTATAAGCATGCTGAAATTCTGTTGTCAATTTGTTTACTGTGAAATAGCATTGTATCTGGTTAAACACAATTTTTCCCAGAAGTTTACTAAGGGTTGGTAACAGGCTGATTGGTCGGCTATTTGAGCCAGTAAAGGGGGCTTTACTATTCTTGAGAAGCAGAATGACTTTAGCTTCCCTCCATGACTGAGGGCACACGCTCTCTAGTAGGCTTAAATTGAAGATGTGGCAAATAGGAGTGGCAACATCGTCTGCTATTATCCTCAGTAGTTTCCCATCCAAATTGTCAGACCCCGGTGGCTTGTCATTGTTGATAGACAACAATCATTTTTTCACCTCTTCCACACTGACTTTATGGAATTCAAAAGTACAATTCTTGTCTTTCAGAATTTGGTCTGATATACTTGGATGTGTAGTGTCAGCGTTTGATGCTGGATTTCTTAATTTGCAGTCCGTTTGCTAACCACTTGGGCTGCCAGACTTAATTGCCATACCTTTTGCCTCATCCCTCTCAACCATACAATTTTTCAAATCCTCATCAATCGAAGGGGATTTAACAGTTTTTACAATCCTTTTCTTAATGTGTGCGTGCTTATTAGTAACTGGAATAAGTCGTTTCATAAATGTGTCAACTGCAGCGTCTAGTTGCTCCTCATTACACACCACAGACTAGCAAATATTCTTTACATCATCAACATATACTACAAAACTTATTGTATGACCTCTTATACACTATATTAGGCCCAGCCTTTAGAACTTTGGTTTTCATAGATATGGCTATTATATTGTGGTCACTACATCCTATGGATTTGGATACTGCCTTAAAGCAATTATCTGCAGCGTTAGTAAAGATTTGATCAATACATGTTGATGATTTAATTCCTGTGCTGTTTGTAACTACCCTGGTAGGTTGACTGATAACCTGAACCAGGTTGCAGGCATTGGTTACAGTTGGAAGTTTTTTCCTGAGTGGTCCGTTTGATATATATATTTTTTTTTACCTTTATTTAACTAGGCAAGTCAGTTAAGAACAAATTCTTATTTTCAATGACGGTCTAGGAACAGTGGGTTAACTGCCTGTTCAGGGGCAGAACGACAGATTTGTACCTTGTCAGCTCGGGGATTTGAACTTGCAACCTTTCGGTTACTAGTCCAACACTCTAACCACTAGGCTACCCTGCCGGCTACCCTGCCGTGATTTAAATATTGACTGATAACCAGTCAATATTTAAATCACCCAGAAAATATACTTCTCTGTTAATATTACATACATTATCAAGCATTTCACACATATTATCCAAATAATGACTGTTAGCACTTGGTGGTCTATAGCAGCATCCCACAAGAATGGGCGTTAGGTGAGGCAGATGAACCTGTAATCATATTACTTCAACAGTATTTAACATTAGATCGTCTCTTGGGACATTCAAATGACGTTCTGTACCTGAAATGTACAAACTCAACGAAAGGGAAAGGGGGATACCTAG
The DNA here is from genome assembly GCF_034236695.1 of Oncorhynchus nerka. NCBI lineage: Eukaryota > Metazoa > Chordata > Actinopteri > Salmoniformes > Salmonidae > Oncorhynchus > Oncorhynchus nerka. The sequence continues at coordinate 75,043,123 of NC_088399.1, forward strand.
TCAGTTGTACAACTGAATGCATTCAACTGAAATGTGTCTTTCGCATTTAACCCAACCTCTCTGAATCAGAGAGGTGTGGGGGGCTGCTATAATAAGACATCCACGTATTCGGTTCCATGGGATCAGTGGGTTAACTGCCTTGTTCAGAGGCAGAACAACAGATTTTTATCTTGTCAGCTCAAGGATTCGATCCAGAAACCTTTCGGTTACTGGTCCAACGCTCTAACCACTAGGCTACCTGCATCCTGTGTTCCTGTAAAATTGTTACAGGAAACTACAAACTATCCAAACAGCCACACCAACTCACCACAGTAGGGGTCTAGATCTCATCATCCTCCATCCAATTCTTCTGCTAATTCTAACAATGGACATGTCAGTGGCATTCTTGGTTGTCTGAAGAGCCATTACACATGTGGTAGAAAAATCTCCGAAAGACAAGGCTCTTAGGAGATGATTTGTTGAAGCCAATGATTCAGAATAGACTGATGATTCCCACTGAGTTTCCAACCAGACTTTTAAATGAACCCATGGTAGCTTTTACTCAAAAGACATAAAATATTTACTAGTTTTATCCTTAATAATAGATACAGTATTACTCATACTACTAATCTCTCCCCCTCCCTCCCTCCCTTTTCTCTTGTTCTCTCTCCCTCTCTTGATTATGTATTCAGTATTATTAATTTACTTTCCATCTCCCCAGTCAAGGCAGGACACAGCCATACACTATCTATGTAATTTTATATTGATATACGAATTATAGAACATAATAATTTTCCACCTCTCCTTCCTCCTCTCTCCCTCCTTCCTTCGCTTCCACGCATCAGGAGATAATTGATCAAATCAAATCAAAATCAAATCAAATGTTATTGCTCCCATACACATGGTTAGCAGATGTTAATATGAGTGTAGCGAAATGCTTGTGCTTCTAGTTCCAACAGTGCAGTAATATCTAACAAGTAATCTAACAATTTCCTAACAACTACCTAATACACAAACATCTAAAGGGATGAAAGTAAGATATGTAACCATTATTAAAGTGGCATTATTTAAAGTGGCATTGTTTAAAGTGACTAGTGATCCATTTATTAAAGTGGCCAGTGATTAGGTCTCAATGTAGGCAGCAGCCTCACTGAGTTAGTGATTGCCGTTTAGCAGTCTTATGGCCTTGAGATAGAAGCTGTTTTTCAGTCTCTCGGTACCAGCTTTGATGCACCTGTACCGACCTCGCATTTTGGATGGTAACGGTGTGAACAGGCAGTGGTTCGGGTGGATGTTGTCCTTGATTATCTTTTTGGCCTTCCTGTGACATCAGGTGCTGTAGGTGTCATGGAGTGCAGGTAGTTTGCCCCCGGTGATGCGTTGTGCAGACAGCACCATCCTCTGGAGAGCCTTGCGGTTGAGGGCGGTGCAGTTGCCATACCAGGCTGTGATACAGCCCGAGAGGATGCACTCGATTGTGTATCTGTAAAAGTTTGTCAGGGTTTTGGGTGACAAGCCAAATTTCTTCAGTCTCCTGAGTTTGAAAAGGCCCTGTTGTGCCTTCTTCACCACACTGTCTGTGTGGGTGGACCATTTCAGTTTGTCTGTGATGTGTGTGCCAAGGAACTTAAAACTTTCCACCTTCTCCACTGCTGACCCTTCGATGTGGATAGGGGGGTGCTCCCTCTGCTATTTCCTGAAGTCCACGATCATCTCCTTTGTTTTGTTGACGTTGAGTGAGAGGGTTGTTTTCCTGACACCACACTCCGAGTGCCCTCACCTCATCCCTGTAGGTGTCTAGTCGTTGTTGGTAATCAAGCCCACTACTGTTGTGTCATCTGTAAACTTTATCATTGAGTTGGAGGCGTGCATGGGCCCCCGTGGGCCCCAGTGTTGAGGGTCAGCAATGTGGAGATGTTGTTTCCTACCTTCACCACCTGGGGCGGCCCCACAGAATGTCCAGGACCCAATTGCACAGGACGGGGTTGAGACCCAGGGCCTCAAGCTTGATGATGAGCTTGGAATACTGAGCTGTAGTCAATGAACAGCATTCTTACATAAGTATTCCTTTTGTCCAGATGGAATAGGGCAGTGTGCAGTATGATGGCGCTTGCATCGTCTGTGGACCTGTTGGGGCGGTATGCAAACTGAAGTGGGTCTAGGGTGGTCTAAGGTGGAGATGATATGATCCTTGACTAGTCTCTCAAAGCACTTCTTGATGACAGAAGTGAGTGCTACGATGGTGGTAGTCATTTTAAATGTATTTTATTTCACCTTTATTTAACCAGGTAGGCTAGTTGAGAACAAGTTCTCATTTACAACTGCGACCTGGCCAAGATAAAGCAAAGCAGTGCAACACAAACAACAACACAGAGTTACACATGTAATAAACAAGCATAATACAATAGGGGAGGAAAAGTATATATACAGTGTTTGCAAATGAGGTAAGATAAGCGAGGTAAGGCAATAAATAAATAGGCCACAGTGGCGAAATAATTACAATTTAGCAATTAAACACTCGAGTGATAGATGTGCAGAAGATGAATGTGCAAGTAGAGATACTGGGATGCAAAGAAGCAACAACAAAAAATAACAGTATAGGGATGAGGTAGTTGGATGGGCTATTTACAGATGGGCTATGTACAGGTGCAGTGATCTGTGAGCTACTCTGACAGCTGGTGCTTAAAGTTAGTGAGGGAGATTGATTTAGTTCAGTTATCTTTGCCTTCTTGGGTACAGGAACAATGGTGGCCATCTTGAAGCATGTGGGGACAACAGACTGGGATAGGGAGCGATTGAATATGTCCGTAAACATACCAGCCAGCTGTTCTGAGGACGTGGCTAGGGATGCCGTCTGGGCCAGCAGCCTTGCTAGAGTTAACACGTTGAAATGTTTTACTCACGTCGTCCAGAAGGAGAGGGGGGAGTGCAGTCCTTGTTAGCGGGCCGCGACAGTGGCACTGTATTATCCTCAAAGCAGGCCAAAAAAAAGTGTTTCGTTTGTCTGGAAGTGTGATGTTGGTATCCGTGACGTGGCTGTTTTTTTTTTTGTAGTCCGTGATTTCCTGTCGACCCTGTTTATATTTAGCCATGTTCCCAGAACTCTTTCCATGGTTAAATGCGGTGGTTCGTGCTTTCAGTTTTGCGTGAATGCCGCCATCCATCCACAGTTTCTGATTAGGGTAGGTTTTAATAGTCACAGTGGGTACAACATCTCCAATGCACTTCTTTATAAACTCACTCACTGACTCAGCATATAGATTGATGTTGTTATCTGAGGCTGACTGGAACATATCCCAGTACGCGTGATCAAAATAATCTTGAAGTATGGATTCCGATTGGTCAGACCAGCGTTGAATGGTTCTCGTCACTGGGTACACCCTGTTTGAGTTTCTGCCTACAAGACGGTAGGAACAAGATGGCGTAGTGGTCGGATTTACCGAAGGGAGGACAGGGGAGGGCTTTGTATGCATCACGGAAGTTAAAGTAGCAGTGGTCGAGTGTATTACCCCCACGCGTAGTGCAATCAATATGCTGATAGAATTTAGGTAGCCTTGTTCTCAAATGTGCTTTGTTAAAATACCCAACTACAATAAATGCATCCTCAGGATATATGGTTTCCCGTATACATAGAGTCCAGTGAAGTTCCTTGAGGGCCATCTTGGTGTCTGCTAGAGGGGGAATGTACACAGCTTTGACGATAACTGACAAGAATTCTCTTGGGAGGTAATATGATCTCTGGTAGAACCGCTGTTTGAAACACACTAGGGAATCATAACCCCACAGAACCTGCCAGACCTCATCAGTTGACATAGAACCATTGATCAAGAACCCCTTCCATAGAACCACTGCTGTAGAACCCCTTCCATAGAACCACTGCTTTAGAACCCCTTTCATAGAACCACTGCTGTAGAACCCCTTCCATAGAACCACTGCTGTAGAACCCCTTCCATAGAACCACTGCTGTAGAATCCCTTCCATAGAACCACTGCTGTAGAACCCCTTCCATAGAACCACTGCTGTAGAATCCCTTCCATATAACCATTACTATAGAAATACTTCCCTATAAAAAGTGTGTGCTTAGGAACCAGAATGATTGAGGCTGAGATTCATATTGTTTTCACATTAGTAATGGGACGGATCAGACTTTGCCCTTTCACTTTTCTCTTTACTGTTGCTTTGAGTCTGGTCTCATGTGAAGGCCTGTCAAGACCCTGTCAGATATTATAGATCGAAGATTTGATACTTTCTTGACTAGTAAGGAATGTTATTTACCTGCCCAGTTCAAGTGAAGGAGAGGAGACAAGGAGAGGAAGCTAGTGAGATCATGGTACGAGAGATTCAGTCTCATCTAGATGATGTAATAGATTTCCCATCAACCTTCTCTAGTGAGGCATAACTTCAAGATGAAAGAAGTTTGAAAGTGGTGGAGGAAAGAGAGAGTAGTGGTGGAGGAAAGGGAGGGAGGGAGGAGAGAACTAGGCAGGGTAGATAGAGGGAAGAGGCAGTAGGGAGGAGAGGTATGGGGCAGAGAGGGAGTTGGAAGAGAGGAAAGAGGGAAAGAGAGAAGGGCATGTGGTAGGAAGAGTACTGTGGATCTACGGGGCAGAACACAGAAAGAGACAGGCCTGTCATAGTGGATGAGTCTATATGGTGGAAGTGAAAAAAGAAGAAGAAAAATAGAAAAAAAGAGTGAAACAATAAAAAAGAAAGACTGGTGGTAAAGGAAAAGAAATCACAACACACTTCCCCTTTTAAGAATTCGTCCTGGACCACTTGATTTCCATCACGGATTGATTCCTAAAAGATAAGTACATTCTATGCTGCACAGTGATAGTTTTTGACCAGCAGTTGATTGTGGATTTGGTTTGCTTCACAAGCGTTTCAATGTGTTGTTACGATAAGGTGGTAGTGTCGGAGCAATGGAGTACATTTTAATTGATTTGCTTTGGTGCCCATCTCTCTCTCCCATTGTTGACAGATTTCTATGATGACAGTATGTGATATACTGGCAGTTATGAGTTTATTACCATGAAAGTAATTCTTTATCATGAAGATGAATCTGCAATATGATTTATTAGTGCAGGATTCTCCATAATCTAAAGCGATAGAGGTTTTCTAGGGATGTATTTAGCTCCATCTCCTTCTCTCCTTCTCTTTTTCTCTCTCCCTCCTTCTCTTTTTCTCTCTCCCTCCTTCTCTTTTTCTCTCTCCCTCCTTCTCTTTTTCTCTCTCCCTCCTTCTCTTTTTCTCTCTCCCTCCTTCTCTTTCCCTTCTCTTTTTCTCTCTCCCTCCTTCTCTTTTTCTCTCTCCCTCCTTCTCTTTTTCTCTCTCCCTCCTTCTCTTTTTCTCTCTCCCTCCCTCTCTTTTTCTCTCTCCCTCCCTCTCTTTTTCTCTCTCCCTCCTTCTCTTTTTCTCTCTCCCTCCTTCTCTTTTTCTCTCTCCCTCCTTCTCTTTTTCTCTCTCCCTCCTTCTCTTTTTCTCTCTCCCTCCTTCTCTTTTTATCTGCCCCTTTATCTTTCCGTTTCTCGCTCTCTGTCCGCCTCTGTCTCTCTCACTTTCTCTTCCTCTCTTCCTTGTCATTTATTTATCCTACTCTCTCTCTTTCTCTCTCCCACTCCCCTTTCTATTCCTTTCCTACCCCCCACAGTGCAGCTGCATTATTTTCCTCGTCAATTTCTCCAGGTAGTTTTATTACCATACAGTAATAATTCCCTAGGGGACAACTCAGTCTGGCACCTTAGCAGTTAAAATATGACAGGTAATCAATTTTTCCTTCTAATTAGTGCTCTCCTCCATCTATCCATCCCTTTTTCCTTCCCTCTTTCCTTTGTTTCTCATATTCTCTTTAATAATAGCAATAATATCATATTTAATAATAAAATACATGCCATTTAGCAGACGCTTTTATCCGAAGTGATTTACAGTCATGAATGCATACATTTTACGTATGGGTGGTCCCAGGAATTGAACCCCACTATCCTGGCTTTGCAACTTGCAGGTGCCATGTTCTATCAACTGAGCTACAGAGCACCAGTGGTCTATATTCAACACTTTAATAATTCAAGTTTAATACTGATCCCCATCAGATTGGCACATTAATAGTTCAACTGTATGACAGACAGGCAATAAGATGTTAATCATTGCCTCTATTGAACACTTCTTCTTCCCTTCCTCACCCCTCTTTTATTAAACCATCACTCTCCCCTCTTAGGTGTGGCGTCATTATTCCCATATATTAATGTTGTGTATTGAATAGCATGCAAAGAGTTTCACTAGCACTGACTGGAATATGTTCCATGATTCATCCGATAACATTGAGGAGTTTACCACATCAGTCACCGGCTTCATTCATGTGACCGTACATATCCCAAACAGAAGCCATGGATTACAGGCAATATCCGCACTGAAATGAAGGCTAGAGCTGCAGCTTTCAAGTCTAATCCAAACATTTATAAGAAATCCCGCTAGAACCTCCGACAAGCCATCAAACAGGCAAAGAGTCAAAACAGGACTAAGAAAACAGGACTAAGATAGAATCCTACTACGCTGGCTCTGATGCTCGTCGGATGTGGCAGGTCTTGCAAACTATCACAAATGACAAATGGTAAACCAGCCGCAAGTTGCCCAGTGACCCGAGCCTACCAGACAAGCCAAATGCCTTCTATATTTGCTTCGAGGCAAGCAACACTGAACCATACATGAGAGCACCAGTTGTTCCAGACAATTGTGTATTTCTCGCCTATGTAAGTAAGACCTTTTAACAGGTTAATATTCACAAGGCCTTGGGGACAGATTTATTACCAGGATGTGTACTCAGAGCATGCTGACCCTCAACACGAGGGCCCCTCCTGTACTCCCTATTCACCAATGACTGTGTGGACACGCACAACACCATCATAACGTTTGCTGACGACATGACAATAGTAGGCTTGATCACCAATGATGATGAGACAGCCTATAGGGAGGAGGTCAGTGACCTGGCAGTGTGGTGCCAGGACAACAACCTTTCCCTCAACATCAGCCAGAAAAGGAGCTGATCGTGGACTACAGGAAACGGAGGGCCGAGCATGCCCCCATCCACATCGACAGGGCTGTAGTGGAGCGGGTCGAGAGCTTCAAGTTCTTCGGTGTCCATATCACTAAATAATTAGCATGGTCCACACCCACACCAACACAGTTGTGAAGAAGGCAGGCAAACGCCTCTTCCCCCTCAGGAGGCTGAAATTAATTGGCATTGGCCCTCAGATCCTCAAAAAGTTCTTCAGCTGCACCATTGAGAGCATCTTGACTGGCTGCATCACCACTTGGTATGGCAACTGCATGGCATCCGACTGCAAGGCGCTACAGAGGGTAGTGCGTACGGCCCAGTACATCACTGGGGCTGTGCTCCCTAACATCCAGGACCTCTATACTAGGAGGTGTCAGAGGAAGGACCTAAAAAAATGAAAGGCAATGCACCAAGTCTGGAACCAACAGGACCCTGAACAGATTTTACCCCCAAGCCATAAGAGAGCCAAATAGTTAACCAAATTAGCTACCCGGATTATCTACATTGACCCCCTTAGCACTAACTATTTTGAATCATCACGTACACTGCTGCTACTGCTTATTATCTATCCTTTTGCCAAGTCACTTAACCCTACCTATATGTACATCCAGTATTTACCTCAATTACCTCGTACCCCTGTAAACATCGACTCGGTACTGGTACCCCGTGTACAGTGCCTTCAGAAAGTACTCACAACCCTTGACTTTTTAAAATGGATTATATTTAGATTTGTCACTGGCCTGCACACAAAACCCCATAATGTCAGAGTAGAATGTTTTTTGTAATATTTACAAAGTCAATAAGTAATCAACCCCTTTGTTATGGCAAGCCTAAATAATTTCAGGAGCATGGTCTCACTCTGTGTGCAATAATAGTGTTTATTTAATATGATTTTTGAATGACTACCTCACCTCTGTGCCCCACACATACAATTGTCTGTAAGGCCCCTCAGTCGAGCAGTGAATTTCAACCACAGATTCAACAAATTGACCAGTGAGGTTTTCCAATTCCTCGCAAAGAAGGGCAGCTATTTGCAGATGGGAAGAAAAAAATAAAAGCAGACATTGACTATCCCTTTGAGCATGGTGAAGTTATTACACTTCGGATGGTTGTTTAATGCACCCAGTCACAAAGATACAAAGATACAGGCATCCTTCCTAACTCAGTTGCCAGAGAGGAAGGAAACCACTCAGGGATTTCCCCATGAGGCCAATGTTGAATTGAAAACAGTTACAGTTTAATGGCTGTTATAGGATAAAAAATGAGGATGGCTAAACAACAATGTAGTTCATCCATAATACTAACCTAATTGACAGAGCGAAAAGAAGAAAGCCTGTACAGAATCAAAAATATTCCAATACATGCATATTGTTTGAAACAAGGCACTACATTAATACTGCAAAAAATGCGGCAAAGCAATTCACTTTTTTTCCTGAATACAAAGTGTTATGTTTGGGGCAAATCCAATATACAACACATTACTGAGTAACACTCTCCATATTTTCAAGCATAGTGGTGGCTGCATCATGTTATGGGTATACATGTAATCATTAAAGGTCCCTGTTACGGATACCAGTATCCTGTGTGTGTGTGTATCCTGTGTTCTTTTCTCTCCTTCTCCCCTCACAGGTGAAAATCATCACTCCCCAATCAGTCACCAATCCAATCATCAATCAGAAGACACACCTCCTCCTGTTTCCTACCCTATCACAGTTCCTTTCCCTTGGTTTAAAAACCCTGTCAGTTGTTTGCTCTAGAGCTCAATCTCTCTGTAAATGCCATGTCTGTAGGTCTCTGTGTTTCACGCTGTCTTTGTGTATTAACCTCTCTTTTGTTTGAGCACCTCCATAGCACTTTGTCCTCACCTGTGAGTATTGTTTTGGTTGTGGTGTTTGTGTTTGATTGCTGGTGGGAAAAGGGGAAACCAAGACAAGTCGCCCATGGGCATACACTACCCGTAGGTAGACTTTGTTAAATACACTAGTTAGAACTGGGCGGACCACCCACTGTATTTTGGGTTAGTTAGTTAGCTGTTGTAAAAGTAGGCTAGTCTAGCTTAGGGGTGTTTTTGAATACTTATTGTTTCTTTCCTTGGGTCCAGCTCAGCCCCTTTTCCTGCTCCCCCCCCCATTACCATGTGTTTTCAAATAAACCTTGAGTTTGACGGTAGATTTCAGTTGTCCTGGTTATTTCGTTCACACTTTTACTTTGTCACTATTATAATTTGCCTGAGTTATGTTACGGGTCTCATTACCATCCCCCCCTAGACTGTCGGGCCAAAAGGGATTCGTAACAGTCCCACACAGTCAAGTAAAAATTGCCTTTGAATGACCAAAACATCCCCCATAATATGTTAACACTATCAAAATCTCAGACCTGAATTTTCTTTATCTTTTCTCTCATCTCTAACTATCGGGAAGCCTGAAAGAACCGGCTGAGTGGGCGGGGAGCTTATATTCATGAGCTCGCCTTGAATGGCAGCTCTTTGTAACACCCTTGTGTTCGTTGCAAGGTAACAAGGTCAACAATGGGCCACATGTCATTGATGACCAGGTGAACAATGGGCCACGTCATTCCAAGCGTAAATAATATACCTCACCCCATGTTCTTAGCAAATGGCTCTCATGGGCAACAGAACTGATCATGGACTGTTGGATATCATTCAAACAGCAGCAACACAAAATTGCCTTTCTATAGTTGTTTAACTCATTACAGAATAAAGTTCACTGATACATAGCTGTGGGAAGTAGGGGTGCAGCAGCACCCCCTGAAAAATCTGAATCAAAAAATATATATTATAAAAAAATGTTGGTGAAACTTTTCAGTGTTTGTATTTGGAATGTGTGTGCCTGAAATGCTTGATTGATTTGAAATGAATAACTGTGACTTACAGTATGCTGGGACTGTCTTCACAGGCTTCACAGCATATCCACCTTCTTTGCCTTGGGAAAGCTTGTATCATACCATTCCTGCTGCGGTGGTTGCCTGGGAAGCTGAGCAGACAGAGTAGATGTTGAATGGATAATAGCTTGATGATAATGGAAAGACAAAAGGAGATGGAAAGTGAAATAATACCCACCCCCTAATCATGTTTAGCCTTAAAGACACACGCTACATCAACTGTAAGACAACAACCCACACAATGGAATGGCAATCTATTATATAAAGATGATGCTGCATCAACAAAAATGTATTGTAACTTGCAAAACATGAGGGAAGAAAATTACAGACGGAGTCGCAACAATTTCCAACTTTGTTCGACATTTGAAGCTGCACAAAGAAAGGTAAGTCGTGGCTAATATAGCCGACAGCTATATATTTTATTACTTTACTTGTGTATCTTGTAGGCTAACGCAATGTTAAATCAATGAGCCTCCACACAGTCAGTCAGTGCAGGAACGTGATCATAGCACCCAAGATTGAGCCTCAACTGGCTAGGCAGTTGGTAGTCTAAATCCTGCCTGATGTTCTTAAAACAAGGTCGGGCGATTGTGTATGGGGGGGTCTTTCATGGAGGGGTCTCATGGCTACCCATGTATTTCCATGGAAATATAACGTTTATTTGGAAAGTAATAAATATATAGATATTTTTAAAAGCATTCATGATTTGTGTAAATGTAATATACTAACTTACTCTTGTTAAAAATATGAAATGGTATTACATTTGGTGAAGAGCACATTATGACTTGTTTAGGACTCAACTCAAAGTTAAAGACTTGAGTCTTGACTTGATACTTGACGGTTTACTTGAGACTTGACTTAGGACTTGACTTGGGACTTGAGTGCTACGACTTGAGACTTACTTGTGACTTGTAAAACAATGACTTGGTCCCACCTCTGACAATAGAGTGCTGAGTACCAGGTAGTTAGCAAGTTTGGTAGGCTACTAATGGCCATCAGCAGGATCAGAGCTTGGAGAAGCCTCGTTACCGTGACTAAACGGTCACGTGGCTGGAGAACACCAGGCAATACATCACCATAACAGCCCTACACCCACCCACTGTTAATGGCGGTACAGCATCCTTCTTCACCCATTAGCTTCCTTGCGAGAATCATTGAATGTTCTCCACAATAGATGAAGCAACTTCACTTGAAGTGTGAACTGCAAAAGTGTGACATGATTGTAATTTTCTGTGCAGCCTGTCCACCCGAAATGAAAAGCAGCTACTGCTATTAGATGTCTTTATTCTTTGGAAAATAGTGTAACATCAAATTAACACTATGGCATCCAGTCACAACACAGTGTGCTTTTTCCGTCAGGCTGGTAAGTAGCTTGCTAGCTAAAAGTCACAACACAGTGTGCTTTTTCCGTCAGGCTGGTAAGTAGCTTGCTAGCTAAAAGTCACAACACAGTGTGCTTTTTCCGTCAGGCTGGTAAGTAGCTTGCTAGCTAAAAGTCACAACACAGTGTGCTTTTTCCGTCAGGCTGGTAAGTAGCTTGCTAGCTAAAAGTCACAACACAGTGTGCTTTTTCCGTCAGGCTGGTAAGTAGCTTGCTAGCTAAAAGTCACAACACAGTGTGCTTTTTCCGTCAGGCTGGTAAGTAGCTTGCTAGCTAGAAGTCACAACACAGTGTGCTTTTTCCGTCAGGCTGGTAAGTAGCTTGCTAGCTAAAAGTCACAACACAGTGTGCTTTTTCCGTCAGGCTGGTAAGTAGCTTGCTAGCTAAAAGTCACAACACAGTGTGCTTTTTCCGTCAGGCTGGTAAGTAGCTTGCTAGCTAAAAGTCACAACACAGTGTGCTTTTTCCGTCAGGCTGGTAAGTAGCTTGCTAGCTAAAAGTCACAACACAGTGTGCTTTTTCCGTCAGGCTGGTAAGTTTGCTAGCTAAAAGTCACAACACAGTGTGCTTTTCCGTCAGGCTGGTAAGTAGCTTGCTAGCTAGAAGTCACAACACAGTGTGCTTTTTCCGTCAGGCTGGTAAGTAGCTTGCTAGCTAGAAGTCACAACACAGTGTGCTTTTTCCGTCAGGCTGGTAAGTAGCTTGCTAGCTAGAAGTCACAACACAGATAAAAAGGAGTTAGTTACCAGTATCATTCTGCCATGTTCTGCTTGAGATATCTTATGGTTTGTAAACAAAGCTGTATGATGCGCTCATGTGATAATGGTTTTAAGGCGTTGCATAATTATAAGACGCTACAATTGGTGTATAATATTTCTGGCATTATGTGACGTTGCATAATGCCGGAAGTAATGCCTGCCTCCTGAATCCAAGCTTTTGACATGGTGGAAGGGGACCAGTAACTTTATGATCAACTTTGTCAGTGTACCAGCTACAGTCATACTTAGGTCAACCTACTATGAACTAGTTTCATCCACACATCCAATTGGATTAAAACCATAATTTTCACTGTTCGGGATCTTCAAAACTTCTTAGTGAACCCTTCGCGCGCCAAACCCGTTAACGGGATTGATTTGAACAACACCCAGTGAAATAGCAGCGCGCCAAATTCAAAAACAGAAATACTCATAATAATTATTCATGAATCATACAAGTGTTATACATCGGTTAAAATATTAACTTCTTGTTTAATCCAGCCACAGTGACAGATTTCAAAAAGGCTTTACGGCGAAAGCAAACCATGCTATTATCTGAGGACAGCACCCCATCAAACAAATCACATTTCAACCCGCCAGGTGCGACACAAATGTCAGAAATAACATATAATTCATGCCTTACCTTTGAAGCTCTTCTTCTGTTGGCACTCCAATATGTCCATTAAACATCACAAATGGTCCTTTTGTTGGATAAATTATTTCGTTATGTCTCCAAAATATCAATTTATTTGGAGCGTCCAGAAAAACACTGGTTCCAACTCGCGCAACATGACTATAAAGTATCTAATATAGTTACCTGTAAACTTGATCCAAACATTTCAAACAACTTTCCTAATCCAACTTTAGGTATTTTTAAACGTAAATAATCGCAAAAATTTAAGACGGGATAAACTGTGTTCAATACCGGACGAAAACAAAGTGGAGCAAGCTTTCAGGTCGCCCGCCCCAACCACAACAGACCCTCGTTCTGAACAGCCCTACTTCTTAATTTCTCAAATGAAAAACATCACCAACACAATGGTTTGCTCTACGATCCCCACAAGTGTCATGGGACTCGTCTGAAGGTAACCCATACAAATGAATGGAAGTATAGAGGTAGTTTGTGGCAGCAAAAATAAGGGGTTAAATATGTGTCCAAAAAAACAACAATATTTCCTGAGCTTTCTTATATCTCCTAGATATGGGACAGACACTTCATCACCTTATGATAATTTTTTTTGCTGTCTTTATTTGCCATTTATGAATGTGCTATTCAATGCGCTTCTATGGGCGATAGTAAGGCCAAATGCAATATTTTATCAAATAAAAATAATCTGTGGCATACCTTCACTGACCTCTAACATGGTGACCTCAGCAGAAGTGAGAGGAACAGGGGGAACTCTGGGAAGGAATCTCCATAGTTACACCAAGGTCACCTATTTCAGCAATGAGTCAGAGGACATGTTGTGTTTATCTCTTTCTCCTTTTGTTTTTCTCTCTCACTGTCCTTCTTCCTCTCTCTCTCTCTCTCTCTCTCTCTCTCTCTCTCTCTCTCTCTCTCTCTCTCATGCCAGACAGAATGAGGTGTTGTATGAGAAGCCTAGACTAGAAATTACCCTTACAGACACTGAACTTTCAGTTCAGAACTAATGATATGACATTCAGATGATAATCAGAAGGAAAATTGGATTGAATTGGTATATGTTCCTCTCATCATGATCACTCTGGTTGTGTCTGTGCCTGTGTGCGCGCGCGTGTGTGTCAGCAAAATCACCCTGATCTTGCAGGCTGTTTGATGTGATGTATGGTAATTTACCACTACTTCATATTCACAGTGCCCTCCCCCACCACCGTGTCTCTAACAACAAGCTCTCACATTGTCACTGCAGAATCTTTCTAGTAGTAGTATCTTTCTATTTCAAGGGTTAAGTTTAGGCCCTCATTGTGCATGTTGAAGGTAAGGGTTAAGGTCTGTGATAGGGTTAAAACCAAAAAATAATCCTATAGCAACAGACAATATAAATGATTGTTAATAATTAATATAATGAATGGACATGTTTGTAGGAGTTAATACATTTCTGTTAGGGCAAATCAAGTCTGACAAATTGCAAACTTTAGAAGCGTTTTTACACCTTGAATACACTGCAGTTTGCATTTCCTGCTGCACAGGGAACATTTCTGCAACAACAGAGTGATCACATTGAGATATCAGATCTGTAGGCATACACAAAGGAGATGTGTAAAGAATTTCCTTTCAGATAATGTTAAAGTATATTATATTCCATTCTATAAAATCATGTTTGGATTTTAGAATTCGTATTCAGCTACTCCAGAATAGTACAAACATTGCATGCGTACATTGTGTAGGTGCGTCTGCAGAAATACGCAAAAAACACACACCTAAACTCAAACACACACACCAAAAGCACCAATGCCAGCAGGAAAACAAGCAAGGAGAGAGAAGTAATAGCCTAGAGATGTGATGACATGTCATTTGTATTTGGCTGTATCACCGTCCTAGAGGTAAATATGGTCAGAGAGAACGACCAGTGTTTAGTGTGTGCAGATGTGTATGTGTGTGCGTGGGCGTGCAAATGTGTGTGTGTCTGTGTGTGTGGGCGTGCAAATGTGTATGTGTGTGTGTGTGGGTGTGCGTGGGGGTGTGCGGGGGTGTGTGTGGGGGTGTGTGTGGGGGTGTGCGGGGGTGTGTGTGGGGGTGTGTGTGGGGGTGTGGGGGGGTGTGGGGGGGGGGGGGTGCAGGGGGGGGGGTGTACGGGGGGTGTGTGGGGGTGTGCGTGGGTGAGTGAGTTCATACAGCAGAGAGCAGAATAACATGTTACATAACAGCTGGTGGACCATGTCACTGTAACCTCACAAACTGACATACTAAAGCTAGTGCTTATCATATCGAGATAGAGAGGGGAGAGGGAAGGAAGAAGGACAGAGACAGAGAGAAAAGGAGATATGTGGATCTGGTGTGATGAAACAAAAAGCCTGAAATGTATCCTGTGTGTACTCACTCTGACATTTAGTGAGGGTCTTTTCAAGAGCTATACGACATTATCTATCTCCCTCCCTGTTTTTGTTCTTCCTCTGTCTTTCTCTCTATAACTCTTTCTCTCCTGTTCTCTCCAGATGGTATGTAATTGGGAATTCTAATCAACACAGTTTGTACAGCAGGCATGTCCACACAGGTCCATCAATCAACTGATCTCACTGCTGACATATAAAATATGTCTGTCTCACGCACACACACACACACACACACACACTTCAGCGGTGTATTACCTCTATACATCACATTGACAGAGAGCAGAGAGGTATCATTGGTTAATTGATGAACATTCTTCAAGACAAATGAACATTTCATCAATTAACAAACCATTATCAAGATTCTAAAGCCGTGTGTTTTTTTGTCTGTGTGCGTGTGTGCCTGCATACGTGAGTGACTGAGTGTGCATGCGTGCGTGTGTGTGTGCATGTAATATATTTAAACATTAATATTGGCCGTAGTATATTGGCCATATATCACAAACCCCAGAGGTGCCTTATTGCTATTATAAACTGATTACCAACGTAATTAGAGATGTATTTATTTTTTGTCATACCCGTGGCTGTCAGCCAATCAGCATTCAGGGCTCGAACCACCCAGTTTATAAAATCCAATATATCTCCTCTCCTCTCTCAGCCTGACATATTCCTGCTGTCTTACTGTACCAAGCATGAACAGCTGTAATAAATGGTCCAATACAGTCCCATGATGACAATTATCTGATTCACAGCCAGCTGCAATTAATCATTGTCCTCCCTTATGTATCACTAACCTGGATATGGTGCTGTCTCATGTATTACCTGAATGACTGAAATATTAAACAAAGCTGCCGTTGGCTCTACCTGTATGTGATAAGGAGGGTAGAGTGTGGAGGAAAACAGCTTAGTCTCTCTGGAGATGCAGAAGAGCTTCAAAAGAAGAGAAGAGAAAATAAGACATACCTTTGTTTCAAAATATCACTCTTACATAACAAACATGATTTATATATTGTTTCCATCAAAATGTCAAATTTGTCCACACAATTTTAAAGGGCAACTGGATTTCCTGATTCGGCCTTATTTTTCATCAACGCTCATTAAGAAAATCTAGCGTTTGTGACTGAAGGCAAATAAGAGTTGTCTTGGGTGTGCGGTTTGATGTGGATGCTTCTTGGCTGTGTCTTCGCCATTTAATCCCAACATACAAGGCCAGTAGTGAGTACAGCGAGTTTGCTATTGAGAGAACAAAGTTTTGAAGGACTTCTCCCTGCTGACTCGCCATTTCAAGATGGTCGGCTAAAGGATGCGTTGTTGACTCAAGCTAACAGCAGCTGGCTATTCTATCTAGCTGACATTTCTCTGTCAAATCAATTATGGCAAGATAGCAAACGCATCATGTAAATACATGTTACCATGGAAATGGCCCCTCTCGTCACAGATATTGGTCATGAAGGAGCCCGACTTCTGCTCCTATATCACAGAGGGAGAGAGAGAAAGACTGTCACCATACAGTCATGGAAGCCAACAGTAAATACACAGCTGAACATATCCAATCAAAGATCCTGTTTCACAGCTAATTCACAAGGGACACGTACCAGCATGGCACTGACTGGTTGGCATTACTCACTCGGGCCCAGGAGTAGTCCATTGGCATCTCCTTACAACATAAAAGACACATATACACGCAGCACTGATTACATTATCAATGGTGGTTAGGTGAATTCCAGGAGAGCTTGAGCAGATCAAATGTGACCACTTCAAATGTGACCAAAGTGTCTTCCATTACTCTGAAGTGGGACTGGTTTCTGGCCACTGCCTCAGCCTTCTGTAACAGCTCCTGATATGGTGGTTCCCACGATGCTGCTGAACAACACATCCACTAGTTTTTTATGTAGACTGTGAATTCAATTAAATACAATCACTCAGATACATATAGCAATAACAATTACTTTCTGAAGTTTGGGAGTAATTTATATGCTAATAGAGGGACTGTAACTACAAAAGTGTTACAGGCCGGTGACGCCGTTACTAGGCTGTTTGCTGTTTTCTGCCAGGCCGGTGACGCCGTTACTAGGCTGTTTGCTGCCAGGCCGGTGATGCCGTTACTAGGCTGTTTGCTGTTTGCTGCCAGGCCGGTGACGCCGTTACTAGGCTGTTTGCTGTTTGCTGCCAGGCCGGTGACGCCTTTACTAGGCTGTTTGCTGTTTGCTGCCAGGCCGGTGACGCCGTTACTAGGCTGTTTGCTGCCAGGCCGGTGACGCCGTTACTAGGCTGTTTGCTGTTTGCTGCCAGGCCGGTGACGCCGTTACTAGGCTGTTTGCTGCCAGGCCGGTGACGCCATTACTAGGCTGTTTGCTGCCAGGCCGGTGACGCCGTTACTAGGCTGTTTGCTGTTTGCTGCCAGGCCGGTGACGCCGTTACTAGGCTGTTTGCTGTTTGCTGCCAGGCCAGGCGTTACGGCTGTTTGCTGCCCGTTACTAGGCTGTTTGCTGCCAGGCCGGTGACGCCGTTACTAGGCTGTTTGCTGTTTGCTGCCAGGCCGGTGACGCCGTTACTAGGCTGTTTGCTGTTTGCTGCCAGGCCGGTGACGCCGTTACTAGGCTGTTTGCTGTTTGCTGCCAGGCCGGTGACGCCGTTACTAGGCTGTTTGCTGCCAGGCCGGTGATGCCGTTACTAGGCTGTTTGCTGTTTGCTGCCAGGCCGGTGGCGCCGTTACTAGGCTGTTTGCTGTTTGCTGCCAGGCGGTGACGGTTACTAGGCTGTTTGCTGTTTGCTGCCAGGCCGGTGACGCCGTTACTAGGCTGTTTGCTGCCAGGCCGGTGACGCCGTTACTAGGCTGTTTGCTGTTTGCTGCCAGGCCGGTGACGCCGTTACTAGGCTGTTTGCTGTTTGCTGCCAGGCCGGTGACGCCTTTACTAGGCTGTTTGCTGTTTGCTGCCAGGCCGGTGACGCCGTTACTAGGCTGTTTGCTGCCAGGCCGGTGACGCCGTTACTAGGCTGTTTGCTGTTTGCTGCCAGGCTAGGCTGTTTGCTGTTTTCTGACGCCTTTACTAGGCTGTTTGCTGCCAGGCCGGTGACGCCGTTACTAGGCTGTTTTGCCACTGACGCCGTTACTAGGCTGTTTGCTGCCAGGCCGGTGACGCCGTTACTAGGCTGTTTGCTGTTTGCTGCCAGGCCGGTGACGCCGTTACTAGGCTGTTTGCTGTTTGCTGCCAGGCCGGTGACGCCGTTATTAGGCTGTTTGCTGTTTTCTGCCAGGCCGGTGACGCCTTTACTAGGCTGTTTGCTGCCAGGCCGGTGACGCCGTTACTAGGCTGTTTGCTGTTTGCTGCCAGGCCGGTGACGCCGTTACTAGGCTGTTTGCTGTTTTCTGCCAGGCCGGTGACGCCTTTACTAGGCTGTTTGCTGTTTGCTGCCAGGCCGGTGACGCCTTTACTAGGCTGTTTGCTGCCAGGCCGGTGACGCCTTTACTAGGCTGTTTGCTGTTTGCTGCCAGGCCGGTGTTACTAGGCTGTTTGCTGCCAGGCCTTTACTAGGCTGTTTGCTGCCAGGCCGGTGACGCCTTTACTAGGCTGTTTGCTGCCAGGCCAGGGTGACGCCGTTACTAGGCTGTTTGCTGTTTGCTGCCAGGCTAGGCTGTTTGTGCCACGCCGTTACTAGGCTGTTTGCTGCCAGGCCGGTAGGCTGTTTGCTGCCAGGCCGGTGACGCCGTTACTAGGCTGTTTGCTGTTTGCTGCCAGGCCGGTGACGCCGTTACTAGGCTGTTTGCTGCCAGGCCGGTGACGCCGTTACTAGGCTGTTTGCTGTTTGCTGCCAGGCCGGTGACGCCGTTACTAGGCTGTTTGCTGCCAGGCCGGGGACGCCGTTACTAGGCTGTTTGCTGTTTGCTGCCAGGCCGGTGATGCCGTTACTAGGCTGTTTGCTGCCAGGCCGGTGACGCCGTTACTAGGCTGTTTGCTGCCAGGCCGGTGACGCCGTTACTAGGCTGTTTGCTGCCAGGCCGGTGACGCCGTTACTAGGCTGTTTGCTGTTTGCTGCCAGGCCGGTGACGCCGTTACTAGGCTGTTTGCTGCCACCACGCGTTACTAGGCTGTTTGCTGTTTGCTGCCAGGCCGGTGGCCGTTACTAGGCGGTTTGCTGCCACGCCGTTACTAGGCTGTTTGCTGTTTGCTGCCAGGCCGGTGACGCGTTACTAGGCTGTTTGCTGCCAGGCCGGGCTGTTTGCTGCCAGGCCGTTACTAGGCTGTTTGCTGTTTGCTGCCAGGCCGGTGACGCCGTTACTAGGCTGTTTGCTGTTTGCTGCCAGGCCGGTGACGCCGTTACTAGGCTGTTTGATGCCAGGCCGGTGACGCCGTTACTAGGCTGTTTGCTGCCAGGCGGTGATGACGTTACTAGGCTGTTTGCTGCCGCCGTTACTAGGCTGTTTGCTGCCAGGCCGGTGACGCCGTTACTAGGCTGTTTGCTGTTTGCTGCCAGGCCGGTGACGCCGTTACTAGGCTGTTTGCTGCCAGGCCGGTGACGCCTTTACTAGGCTGTTTGCTGTTTGCTGCCAGGCCGGTGACGCCGTTACTAGGCTGTTTGCTGCCAGGCCGGTGACGCCTTTACTAGGCTGTTTGCTGTTTGCTGCCAGGCCGGTGACGCGTTACTAGGCTGTTTGCTGCCAGGCCGGTGACGCCGTTACTAGGCTGTTTGCTGTTTGCTGCCAGGCCGGTGCCAGGCCGTTACTAGGCTGTTTGCTGTTTGCTGCCAGGCCGGTGATGCCGTTACTAGGCTGTTTGCTGCCAGGCTAGGCGGTGCTGCCGCCGTTACTAGGCTGTTTGCTGCCAGGCGGTGACGCCGTTACTAGGCTGTTTGCTGCCAGGCCGGTGACGCTGTTTGCGTTACTAGGCTGTTTGCTGTTTGCTGCCAGGCCTGCCGTTACTAGGCTGTTTGCTGTTTGCTGCCAGGCCGGTGACGCCGTTACTAGGCTGTTTGCTGCCAGGCCGGTGACGCCTTTACTAGGCTGTTTGCTGTTTGCTGCCAGGCCGGTGACGCCGTTACTAGGCTGTTTGCTGCCAGGCCGGTGACGCCGTTACTAGGCTGTTTGCTGCCAGGCCGGTGACGCCGTTACTAGGCTGTTTGCTGTTTGCTGCCAGGCCGGTGACGCCTTTACTAGGCTGTTTGCTGCCGGTTTGCTGCCAGGCCAGGGTGACGCGTTACTAGGCTGTTTGCTGTTTGCTGCCAGGCCGGTGACGCCGTTACTAGGCTGTTTGCTGCCAGGCCGGTGACGCCGTTACTAGGCTGTTTGCTGTTTGCTGCCAGGCCGGTGAGGCGCCGTTACTAGGCTGGCTGTTTGCTGCCAGGCCGGTGACGCCGTTACTAGGCTGTTTGCTGTTTGCTGCCAGGCCGGTGACGCCGTTACTAGGCTGTTTGCTGCCAGGCCGGTTACTAGGCTGTTTGCTGTTTGCTGCCAGGCCGGTGACGCCGTTACTAGGCTGTTTACTAGGCTGTTTGCTGTTTGCTGCCAGGCCGGTGACGCCGTTACTAGGCTGGCTGTTTGCTGCCAGGCCGGTGACACCGTTACTAGGCTGTTTGCTGCCAGGCCGGTGATGCCGTTACTAGGCTGTTTGCTGTTTGCTGCCAGGCCGGTGACGCCGTTACTAGGCTGTTTGCTGCCAGGCCGGTGACGCCGTTACTAGGCTGTTTGCTGCCAGGCGGTGTTTAGTTACTAGGCTGTTTGCTGTTTGCTGCCAGGCCGTTACTAGGCGGTGCCACGCCGTTACTGCTGTTTGCTGCCAGGCCGGGACGCCGTTACTAGGCTGTTTGCTGCCAGGCCGGTGACGCCGTTACTAGGCTGGCTGTTTGCTGCCAGGCCGGTGACGCCGTTACTAGGCTGTTTGCTGTTTGCTGCCAGGCCGGTAGGCTGTTTGCTGCCAGGCCGGTGACGCGTTACTAGGCTGTTTGCTGTTTGCTGCCAGGCCGGTGAGGCTGTTTGCGCCGTTACTAGGCTGTTTGCTGCCAGGCCGGTGACGCCGTTACTAGGCTGTTTGCTGTTTGCTGCCAGGCCGGTGACGCCGTTACTAGGCTGTTTGCTGCGTTACTAGGCTGTTTGCTGCCAGGCCGGTGACGCCGTTACTAGGCTGTTTGCTGTTTGCTGTTTGCTGCCAGGCCGGTGACGCGTTACTAGGCTGTTTGCTGTTACTGACGCCGTTACTAGGCTGTTTGCTGCCAGGCCGGTGACGCCGTTACTAGGCTGTTTGCTGTTTGCTGCCAGGCCGGTGACGCCGTTACTAGGCTGTTTGCTGCCAGGCCGGGGACGCCGTTACTAGGCTGTTTGCTGTTTGCTGCCAGGCCGGTGACGCCGTTACTAGGCTGGCTTTTGCTGCCAGGCCAGGCTAGGCCTGTTTAGGCTGTTTGCTGCCAGGCGGTGACGCCGTTACTAGGCTGTTTGCTGCCAGGCCGGTGATGCCGTTTTAGGCTAGGCTGTTTGCTGCCAGGCCGGTGAGGCTGTTTGCTGTTTGCTGCCGCCGTTACTAGGCTGTTTGCTGCCAGGCCGGTGACGCCGTTACTAGGCTGTTTGCTGTTTGCTGCCAGGCCGGTGACGCCTTTACTAGGCTGTTTGCTGCCAGGCCGGTGACGCCTTTACTAGGCTGTTTGCTGCCAGGCCGGTGACGCCTTTACTAGGCTGTTTGCTGTTTGCTGCCAGGCCGGTGACGCCGTTACTAGGCTGTTTGCTGCCAGGCCGGTGACGCCTTTACTAGGCTGTTTGCTGTTTGCTGCCAGGCCGGTGACGCCGTTACTAGGCTGTTTGCTGCCAGGCCGGTGACGCCGTTACTGCCAGGGCTGTTTGCTGTTTGCTGCCAGGCCGGTGACGCCTGTTACTGCCAGGCTGTTTGCTGTTTGCTGCCAGGCCGGTGACGCCGTTACTAGGCTGTTTGCTGCCAGGCCGGTGACGTTACTAGGCTGTTTGCTTACGCCGTTACTAGGCTGTTTGCTGTTTGCTGCCAGGCCGGTGACGCCGTTACTAGGCTGTTTGCTGCCAGGCCGGTGACGCCGTTACTAGGCTGGCTGTTTGATGCCAGGCGGTGACGCCGTTACTAGGCTGTTTGCTGCCCGGTGACGCCGTTACTAGGCTGTTTGCTGGCGTTACTAGGCTGTTTGCTGTTTGCTGCCAGGCCGGTGACGCCGTTACTAGGCTGTTTGATGCCAGGCCGGTGACGCCGTTACTAGGCTGTTTGCTGCCAGGCCGGTGACGCCGTTACTAGGCTGTTTGCTGCCAGGCCGGTGACGCCGTTACTAGGCTGTTTGCTGTTTGCTGCCAGGCCGGTGACGCCGTTACTAGGCTGTTTGCTGCCAGGCCGGTGACGCCGTTACTAGGCTGTTTGCTGTTTGCTGCCAGGCCGGTGACGCCGTTACTAGGCTTTTGCTGCCAGGCCGGTGACGCCGTTACTAGGCTGTTTGCTGCCAGGCCGGTGATGCCGTTAGTAGGCTGTTTGCTGCCAGGCCGGTGACGCCGTTACTAGGCTGTTTGCTGCCAGGCCGGTGACGCCGTTACTAGGCTGTTTGCTGCCAGGCCGGTGACGCCGTTACTAGGCTGTTTGCTGCCAGGCCGGTGACGCCGTTACTAGGCTGTTTGCTGTTTGCTGCCAAAGCCATAGCCTCATTTGTAGTAGAAAAATACCATCCTTTTGCCCTAGAAAATACACTATAAACTTTTATGAGAACAGGCATGTTGTTTGGGTTAGCAGACGAAGCCCCCGAATGCTAGCTAACTTGCAATCCGGGTTAGTTATCATATCTTTGTCCGAGTTGAAATCATTGGCTAGCTAGCTAATGTTAGCTTGCCTGTTCAAGTTGAAAAATTATTGAAAGGGAACTGGCTATGATTAGCTAGCAATCTAGTATCCCAGTGCCTGTCCTGTATTGATTCTAAATGCCAATGGGCTACAGTGTCACATTCTGACCTTACTTCCTTTGTTATGTCTTTGTTTTAGTATGGTCAGGGCGTGAGTTGGGTGGGTTGTCTATGTTCCTTTTTCTATGTGGTGTTTTTGTGTTTGGCCTGGTATGGTTCTCAATCAGAGGCAGGTGTCATTAGTTGTCTCTGATTGAGAATCATACTTTACTTAGGTAGCCTTTTCCCACCTGTGTGGTGTGGGTGATATATTTTCTGTTCAGTGTTTTTTCAGCACCATACAGGACTGTTTGCTTGTCGTTTTATTTATTGTTTCAGTGTTCAAATACTTTATTATAGAATATGGACACTTACCACGCTGCGCATTGATCCTCCGATCCATCCTACTACTCCTCCTCAGAAGAGGAGGAAGACGAGCGTTACATACAGTTAGCTGTTATTAGATAACTACAGTATCATTCCCCTTTCATGTGGTATCATAGCCTGCCTGGCTCGCTAGCATTGTCAAAGAATGTTGTATATCCAAAAGTAGCTACTAGCTAACTAGTACCAGCTATCTACTTAGCTGATGTATTCACCAGTGGCCTTTACGAGTCCAAAAGGTTCGACCCATTCCGAAATGAACCTTCCCCAGCCCCCGTCCTAGCAGGAGGACTTTTGCCTCTTGGTAGGCCGTCATTGTGAATAATAATTTGTTCTTAATTGACTTTCCTAGTTAAATAAAGGTTAAATAAATTTTAAAAATCTGGACCCGATATGCATAAATACATTTTTACAAAATAGAGACCCATTCCGAACGGACCCATGGACAACTAGACCCGTTCCGTATAGATCTAGTCTGATCCAGACCCGGTCTGATCCGAGTGAGGGAAGCAGCAGAAAAGTATATTTTTAAGCTACTTTATTAACCGGAGGTGATAAGGTGTGAGGGAGAGGAGGTGGCAGCAGGGGCTGTGCTGTGTGTGTAGGCTACTGTGAGTGTCAGCAAGTGACAAGAGGAACAGGGAGGAAACGAGACGAGGAGACGAGAGACCGCAACCAACCAAGATGACTCGCGCTATAGTGGGCTAAAAGCTGACATAGCTAGGTTATTTATCATCCAATATGATTACGTAGTACCTGTCTTGACTGCATCAAACCGGGAGAGGCTAGTTAAGCTAGATAAATAGCTAGGCTAATTGAGGCTGCATGTGCTTTCTCGTCCTACACAGTTACAAACAACCACAACTCCATTCAGAATACTAAGTAGCAGCCTACCTGTTGGCTCTTGGTCGTTGTAGCCTATCTTTCTCCTTTAACTTTTATTCCATCATTTTAATTCCAATTTTAATTTAATTGATTAGATATCATCTTAACTGTGTTTATCCTAACACAGAGACTCTATGACTGTAGCCTATTGCCACTTTAATGGTTTATGATTACTCAACAACAACAGCAAGCTACAAGCATCACTCTCGTGAAACTCAAAGAGTAGCAGCATAAATTATGCAATTTCTCTTTCTCTCTTTCTACCGCAGCAGTAGCAGTATCTATATGGGTTCTTCCGGACAAGTAAGTTAAAATGACACATACCCGAGACCCATGACAATCATATCAGATCTGACCCAGAACCGTGACATTATTTAGAATTCTGGATCGGGACCCACTCGGGTCTAGAATCGGGTCTGGGGAAATTGGGCACAGTTGAATCCGTGAAAACCTCTAGTACTCACCAACACCAGTGGTTTGACGGTTGGCAGGCAGCAGAAGTGACCGTGTCAGATGTAATCCATTCCTGGCCATCTGGCAATATTGTTGAAACGCATTGGAAGTTTGAAACACCTTCATGGAAGCCCTTTCCACTTCTATTTGCTGAGCAAAATGTGTGGGAGTTGCAGCCATATACAGACTTGACAACATATGTCCACATGGCAGCTGGGGATGGACCACAACATATTGTCTCTTGACAATTATTGGTCATCGTTGGTAAAAAATGGGAACGGAAGTAATCCATACCCAAACCTCCAGGAAGTCATCCATACCCAAACCTCCAGGAAGTCATCCATACCCAAACCTCCAGGAAGTCATCCATACCCAAACCTCCAGGAAGTCATCCATACCCAAACCTCCAAGAAGTCATCCATACCCAAATCTCCAGGAAGTCATCCATACCCAAACCTCCAGGAAGTCATCCAAACCTCCAGGAAGTCATCCATACCCAAACCTCCAGGAAGTCGTAACCAACTCACTTACAAAACTCTGTTTTGGACGAGACTGACTTCATGATAGAAATTATCCTATTTACACTTTGTAGTCAATTTTGATACTACAATTCATGGTTTTGACTCATATCAATGCAACATAGTCCGTTTAAAACCAGCGAAGTTGGTTCTGAGGGGCAGCTGACCTTTAAATAGTGTGTGAATGGATCAGAGGGGCAGCTGGACCAGAGAAAAACACAACTAATATTGTATGTTTTCAGTGTGTATAACTGTATATATTGTGTCTGTAAACTGTTTACATTATCCATAATGTATACAGCTTCTTGCAGCTGGGTGTTCCTGACCTATAGAGGAACACGTAAGCACGGAGCTCTGTATGTCTACTCCTGGCTTAGAGAGAGAGAGAGAGGAACCTTTCCTTCAACATCCTGTAACCCTGTTAACCTGAATCAGAGAGCCAACCCCCAGGGGAATAGACCTTTCAACGTCAAGGTAAAGAGCAACACACATAGGAGCGTGCAAGCACGGATACACAGACACGCAATACAATTCTAGCATGGATCCACACACACACACGCACACACCTGCCCCTTGAGGAGGCATGTATACAGTATAAAGGTTATGACAATGTTTGATAATTGAATAATGTACAGAGGAGGAGAGTTAGGAGGAGGAGGGAGGAGGTGCAAGGAGGTGGGAGAAGTTGGGAGGACGAGGGAGGACAGAGAAGGAGGGAGAAGGAGCACGGAGAAGGTGGGAGAAGAAGGGAGGATGGAGGAGGGAGAAGGGGGAAGGAGGGAAGAGGGAGAAGGGAGGAGAATGAGGGAGGAGGTAGGAGAAGGAAGGAAGTGGGAGAAGAGAGGAGGATGGGAAAAGGATGAGGAGAGAGAAGGAGAGAGAAGGGAGAAGGAGGGAAAAGGGATGAGGAGGAGAAGGAGGAGGGAGAATGGGGGAGGAGGTACGAGAAGGTTGGAGAAGAAGGGAGGAGGTGGGAGGAGATGGGACAAAGACCGAGAAGCAGGGAGAAGGAGGGTGAATGATGGGGGAGAAGGTGGGAGGAGGAGGGAGGAGGTGGAAGAATAGAGGAGGGAAGAAGGATGCGGAGGGAGAAGGAGAGCAAAGGGAGAAGGAGGATGAGGGAAAGGTATGAGGAGGAGAAGGAGGAGGGAGAATGAGGGAGGAGGTAGGAGAAGGTTGGAGAAGAAGGGAGGAGGTGGGAGGAGGGAGGAGATGGGAGAAGGAGGGAGGATGGAGAAGGAGGGAGGACAGAGAAGGAGGGGGAGGCAGGGAGAGAGGAGAAGGAGGAGGGGGAATGAGGAAGGACGTAGGAGAAGGTGGGAGGAGACGGGAGAATGTGAAAGAAGGGAGAAGGAGGAGGATGGAAAAAGGATGAGGAGGGAGAAGGAGAGAGGAGGAGGGAAGAGGAGTTGGTTGTTCACATCAATCTACTGCTCTAGTTTTATCCTATTCAATTATTCATTTACTTACATTTAATTACTTCTCACCCCACCGCACAAGGTTTTTAGACACACACACACACACACAAGTACGAACGCACACACGTACGCACACACACACACGCATGCAAACAAACACACACGCAAAGTTAAAGATGTGAGTATGGTTGTCGTCATGGTGCTAGCAGCAAATTACTGTGACATTATCTAATTCCGCTGAAGTGATCCCTTTCCTTTCTCTCTCTTTTTCTCTCTTTTTCTCTCTCTCTTTCTCTCTGTGTCAGTAGCCTGTCTGTTTCATCTCTTGTGTGTCTTGGGTCCATCTTTTTTAGAACCAGATACAGTCGGAAGGCTGAGGGTCAATTAAGTGATTCACAAAGATGCAGAGCATACGATTGTTGTTGTTGTTGTAGCCTAATTCCTACTTTGTGTGTTTACGTCTTTACGGCTCAAAGGTGCTGTGTCTGTGACCCACTGCTCTGCCAACCTATTACAACACTAACACATGGACCTGAACACACACACCCAGTCTTAATCCGATGAAACCTGCTAATGAGGGATGATCTCTTACTTTCTCAATATAGAAGTCCTCTGAGGTTAGAGTCCTCTGAGGTTAGAATAGAACATAAAGACAACATTATAACATCAGGATGGCGTGTGTGTGTCCGTGTGTGTGTCCGTCCGTGTGTGTGTCCGTGTGTGTGTCCGTGTGTGCATGTTTGTGACAGCTTTAGACGTCAACACATCTATGGACGCACTACTATGCATGACTCACACTGAATCTATTTACAGGCTGTTGTGAGGGTTATAGCTAACCTTGTACAGATTGTTTGATGTTGGGGAGGTTTTAGGGCTCTGAGACGTTAATATGAAACGAAGCCAGAGGGAGAAATTACAATTACTGTTAACATCTATGTGATTTTGAAATTGACTCCCTTTTACAAAGGGTGGATGTGGAGGAGCAGAATTGTAACTATTTGATTGTAACAACTATAGTAGATTGTTGGCCAGACAGTCTCTGTGAGACTCAGAAGAGAACAGACACAGAGGTTTAGACAACAAGTGACTCATCATCCCAATTGTTTTTTTCAAAGAAGAAATGTTCCTCCTCAACCTGTTACATATTACATGAGGGGATGAAGGGGGACACTTATTATGGTGACACACACGCATCACTTTGTTCTTCCCCCAAATCCTCTCCTATCAATGGCTCAAGGAACCAACTACAAAGGATGAAGAAATCTAAAGGATATCCCTGTATGGGCTTCTTTCTCTCTCTGTTAAATAAAGGTGAGGTGTGTGTGTGTGTGTGTGTGTGTGTGTGTGTGTGTGTGTGTGTGTGTGTGTGTGTGTGTGTGTGTGTGTGTGTGTGTGTGTGTGTGTGTGTGTGTGTGTGTGTGTGTGTGTGTGTGTGTGTGTGTGTGTGTGTGTGTGTGTGTGTGTGTGTGTGTGTGTGTGTGTGTGTAAGCATTTTGAGCATGCATGTGTGTGCCTGCCTGCCTGCAAGTGTGTGTGTGCACTTCAACCATGTACAGTTGAATTTTGGCCCGTTCCTCCTGACAGAGCTGGTGTAACTGAGTCAGGTTTGTAGACCTCCTTGCTCGCACACACTTTTTCCGTTCTGCCCACAAATTTTCAAAAGGATTGAGGTCAGGGCTTTGTGATGGCCACTCCAATACCTTGACTTTGTTGTCCTTAAGCCACAACTTTGGAAGTATGCTTGGGGTCATTGTCCATTTGGAAGACCCATTTGTGACCAAGCTTTAACTTCCTGACTGATGCCTTGAGATGTTGCTCCATTGTATCCATATAATTTTCCAGTCCCTCCTGCAGCATGCACCCCCACAACATGATGCTGCCACCCCCGTGCTTCACGGTTGGGATGGTGTTCTTTGGCTTGCAAGCCTCCCCCTTTTTCCTCCAAACATAACGATGGTCATTATGGCCAAACTGTTCTATTTTTGTTTCATCAGACCAGAGGACAATTCTCCAAATTGTACAATCTTTGTCCCCATGTGCAGTTGCAAACCGTAGTCTGGCTTTTTTATGCCGGTTTTGGAGCAGTGACTTCTTTCTTGCTGAGCGGCCTTTCAGGTTATGTCGATATAGGACTCGTTTTCCTGTGGATATAGATACTTTTGTACCTGTTTCCTCCAGCATCTTCACAAGGTCCTTTGCTGTTGTACTGGGATTGATTTGCACTTTTCGCACCAAAGTACGTTCATCTCTAGGAGACAGAACGCATCTCCTTCCTGAGTGGTATGCCGGCTGCGTGGTCCCATGGTGTTTATACTTGCGTACAATTGTTAGTACAGATGAACGTGGTACCTTCAGGAATTTGGAAATTGCTCCCAAGGATGAACCAGACTTGTGGAGGTCCACAATTCTTTTCTGAGGTCTTGGCTGATTTCCTTTGATTTTTCCATGATGTCAAGGAAATAGGCACTGAGTTTGAAGATAGGCCTTGAAATACATCCACTGGTACACCTCCAATTGACTCAAATTATGTCAATTAGCCTATCAGAAGCTTCTAAAGCCATGACATCATTTTCTGGAATTTTCCAAGCTGTTTAAAGGCAAAGTCAACTTAGTGTATATAAACTTCTGACCCACTGGAATTGTGATATAGTGAATTATAAGTGAAATAATCTGTCTGTGAACATTTGGTGGAACAATTACTTGTGTCATTCACAAAGTAGATGTCCTGACCGTTTGTTAACAAGAAATTTGTGGAGTGGTTGAAAAACAAGTTTTAATGACTCCAACCTAAGTGTATGTAAAATTCCGACTTCAACTGTATGTGTATGTGTGTTCCCATTCACAGCAAAGAGGATTATACAGTCTGTCCGAACAGAAAGGTGAAGGCGAAACGCAGACTACAGGGATGAATGGGACATCTATGGTGGAGTTGAATGAACTAAAATGGACTGAATTAATTGACTTGGAATTGAGCCCAACCAAGATTGAGCAATTGAACTGAATTAGTTGAAATGGAACTGACCCAAGCCTTACACTGAACCCCTAGAAATGTCACGATCGTTGGAATAAATGGACCAAGGCGCAGTGTGCGTAGAGTTCCACATGTTTATTCAATGAAACTCACAGAAACAATAAAGAGTAATGAAACGTGACGCAAATGCAGCGCTCACAGGCACTACACAAAAACAAGATCCCACAACAAACAGGTGGGAAAAGGCTGCCTAAATATGATCCCCAATCAGAGACAACGATAAACAGCTGCCTCTGATTGGGAACCATACCAAGCCAACCTAGAAATAAAGAAACTAGAACGCCCACCCTAGTCACACCCCGACCTAACCAAAATAGAGAATAAAGGATCTCTAAGGTCTGGGCGTGACAAGAAACAAGGACAGGCTTATGCTTGAATATGTCAGGGATGAGATAGCACTGGAACATGCTTGTCATCAGCCTCCATCTTCCTACTGAGATCTGTCTGTCATCAGCCTCCATCTTCCTACTGAGATCTGTCAGTCATCAGCCTCCATCTTCCTACTGAGATCTGTCTGTCATCAGCCTCCATCTTCCTAATGAGATCTGTCTGTCATCAGCCTCCATCTTCCTACTGAGATCTGTCAGTCATCAGCCTCCATCTTCCTACTGAGATCTGTCAGTTATCAGCCTCCATCTTCCTACTGAGATCTGTCAGTTATCAGCCTCCATCTTCCTACTGAGATCTGTCAGTTATCAGCCTCCATCTTCCTACTGAGATCCGTCTGTCATCTTCCTACTGAGATCTGTCAGTTATCAGCCTCCATCTTCCTACTGAGATCTGTCAGTTATCAGCCTCCATCTTCCTACTGAGATCTGTCAGTTATCAGCCTCCATCTTCCTACTGAGATCTGTCAGTCATCAGCCTCCATCTTCCTACTGAGATCTGTCAGTCATCAGTCTCCATCTTCCTACTGAGATCTGTCAGTCATCAGTCTCCATCTTCCTACTGAGATCTGTCTGTCATCAGCCTCCATCCAGGCCCTATCACATCCGGCCTTTATTTGGGAGTCCCATAGGGCGGCAAAAAATTGGCCCAGCGTCGTCCAAGTTTGGCCGGGGTAGGCCGCCATTGTAGATAAGAATTAAGAGGGGTGAACAGGTGGAGTGATAGAGTAAATGAAGGGAGGATAAGAGGGGTGAACAGGTGGAGTGATAGAGTAAATGAAGGGAGGATAAGAGGGGTGAACAGGTGGAGCGATAGAGTAAATAAAGGGAGGATAAGAGGGGTGAACAGGTGGAGTGATAGAGTAAATGAAGGGAGGATAAGAGGGGTGAACAGGTGGAGTGATAGAGTAAATGAAGGGAGGATAAGAGGGGTGAACAGGTGGAGTGATAGGTGGAGGGGTGAACAGGTGGAGCGATAGAGTAAATGAAGGGAGGATAAGAGGGGTGAACAGGTGGAGCGTAAATAGAGTAAATGAAGGGAGGATAAGAGGGGTGAACAGGTGGAGCGATAGAGTAAATGAAGGGAGGATAAGAGGGGTGAACAGGTGGAGTGATAGAGTAAATGAAGGGAGGATAAGAGGGGTGAACAGGTGGAGTGATAGAGTAAATGAAGGGAGGATAAGAGGGGTGAACAGGTGGAGTGATAGAGTAAATGAAGGGAGGATAAGAGGGGTGAACAGGTGGAGTGATAGAGTAAATGAAGGGAGGATAAGAGGGGGTGAACAGGTGGAGTAAATGAAGGGAGTAAATGAAGGGAGGATAAGAGGGGTGAA
Source organism: Oncorhynchus nerka (assembly GCF_034236695.1). Lineage (NCBI taxonomy): Eukaryota > Metazoa > Chordata > Actinopteri > Salmoniformes > Salmonidae > Oncorhynchus > Oncorhynchus nerka. The sequence goes on from NC_088399.1 coordinate 75,074,502, forward strand.
CAGGTGGAGTGATAGAGTAAATGAAGGAGGATAAGAGGATACAGGTGGAGTGATAGAGTAAATGAAGGAGAGGATAAGAGGGTGAACAGGTGGAGTGATAGAGTAAAGAGGGGTGAACAGGTGGAGTGATAGAGTAAATGAAGGGAGGATAAGAGGGGTGAACAGGTGGAGCGATACAGTAAATGAAGGGAGGATAAGAGGGGTGAACAGGTGGAGTGATAGAGTAAATGAAGGGAGGATAAGAGGGGTGAACAGGTGGAGTGATAGAGTAAATGAGGGGAGAGGGGAGTGACAGAGGAAGAGGAAAGAAAGTAGAGGGAAAGATATAAATGGAGGGGTGGATGGAGAGAAGAGAGGGAGACTGATGATGTTAACCTGCACCATTGCATAAGTAAAATATAAATAGACCTAGAGTTCCATTAGGTTCAGGTTCTGCTGAGTTAGAGGAGTTAGAGACATGTTCTGCACTAAGAGGGGATAGTCCTGCTGTACCTGCTCACCCTCATCTCTCCTTTTCCTCTCTTTATGGACTTGTTTTACTCACCTCTTAATTTCAGCACGTCTCCACAGAACACAAAGTGCTGACTGTGTAGGAATGTCAGCACTTTTACGCCAATCTAAATTTGTCCGGCTTCGCTGCACTTAGAACTACCCCCCTCCTCACCCCCTCCTTAGTAGTAGTAGGTACACTTGGGACTAAGAACTGGCCTAAGCAATAATTATTTATTTCCTCTTGCGTAGTTTATGATGTAACATTATCGACAAGCAAATACAAACACATGCACGCAGATCTACACAGAACAGCTTCCTAATAATGAGTTGCACCCCTCTGTCAGGGCATGGACTCTACAAGCTGTCAGAAGCGTTCCACAGGGATGCTGGTTCATGTGGACTCCAACGCTTCCCACAGTTGTGTCAAGTTGGCTGGATGTCCTTTGGGTGGTGGACCATTCTTGATACACACGGGTGTGGAAAAACCCAGCAGTGTTGCATTTCTTGACACAAACCGGTGCTCCTGGCACCTACTATCATACCCCGTTCAAAGGCACTTACATTTCTTGTCTTGCCCTTTCACCCTCTGAATGGCACCCGGACACAATCCATGTCTCAACGCTTAAACATGGTTCTTTAACCTGTCTCCCCCACTTCATCGACCCTGATGGAAGGAGATTTAACAAGTGGCATCAATAAGAGATATTAGCTTTCACCTGGATAATCTATGTCATGGAAAGAGTTCATGTTTTTACACTCAGTGTATATCTATATATAAATTGCACACACACACACTCCCCCTCTCTCTCGAAACAACTCCTGTATTTCCTCGTCTGTGCCTTTTAGAAAGTGGTACAGGCAGGTATGGAGAGATCGAGGCCTAGGCTTGTCAAGGAGAATAGGGTCCTGCATCCATCATTTCCTTGAACAGGTGTTGTTGCTCTTTCCACTGACTCAGTAATATACTGCCATCACTTCTATACCAGCACATACACGGACATGCACATATGCGGACAAACACACACATTCATTGACGTCACTGAAAAAATTATTCTTCAGCGTGCAGATCTCAGATAAAAACATTTATCATGGTCCAGAATGGTGAAGGCAGCAGCAGATTTTGTTTTGGTCTGTGTCGTGAAGTGACAGTATTCCTGTTAAACTCTCTCTGCTCAGGTCTTCAGTTACAGTTTTTCCCAATTATTAAAACATAATTTTGCAAACTAGGCCGGTTTTATCAAAATACTTAACACAATTCACAAAACCACCCAAACTGCAAAATACCTCTTATATCCTGCAAAATGAAGCACTGCAACCAAAACTACATACAGCATTATCAAATACAAATGGCACACACACTTCATTCATATGACCAGATTTTTGTCTAACCAACTACACGCTGTTGGGCATAATGAAAAGCACTCTCATCTTTGGTATGCTTTGCCATGATACTAAAATAGTTCAAATTGTAGAAAATTCTTCAGATGCACAGAAATATTTGCAGATACACACACACACACACACACACACACACACACGCTGTTGAAACATTTTATTTTGTATTTTTCACCAAACAAGTCAGTGCAACATATGCACAGCAGATATATTTACATTGGACTGAACAGAAATATGCTCACAAAAAACAGTAAACTGAAAAAGAAAATTGCAGAAAGAATATATAGAAAAAAAGAGGCAAGAAAAATAATTAGGCAGCATCTTGCCGCACAGCTGGGCCTGGCCACAACGCCTCGTCCACATCACAGGCAATATCTTCCCTTGCCAGACATCGAGGGAAGAAGTGCCTTGAGTGCCTTATCCATCCCTGAATCGCACCCACATCAATCTCATCACATGCCTCTTCCATAGCCTGCACAAGAGGCCTGTGCACAAAGGGCTGCCGGTCGTATACCTTCCATCGCCGTGCCGAAAACAACTCTTCTATGGGGTTCAGAAACGGTGAGTATGGTGGGAGGTATTGCACAAGAAATGGTGGGTGGTCAGTAAACCAGTTTTGGACTGAGGTTGCATGATGAAAGCTCATGTTGTCCCACACTACAACGTACCGGGTTCTTTGATGGTCTGCATCATTCATACGCTCTGGTGGTATGAGCATGTTGTGGAGTCTGTCCAGAAATGTGAGAATATGGGCTGTGTTGTATGGTCCAAGGTTGGCATGACGGTGGAGGACACCATGCGTATTGAGATGGCAGCGCACATTGTGATGTTCCCACCACGTTGGCCAGGAACATCTATAATGGCTCTGTGGCCAATGACGTTTCTCCCACTTCTTCTGGTCTCTGCTAGGTTGAACCCAGCCTCATCTATAAAGATGAACTCGTGTGGGATTGCATGAGCATCCATTTCCAGTACTCCCTGAAAACAAAGAACAAAAGCAGTCAATATGGTGTTATCCAGTACACTGGGAAACAATGTTGTGTGTAGTGTACTGCAGTCAATATGGTGTTATCCAGTACACTGGGAAATAATGTGTGTAGTGTACTGCAGTCAATATGGTGTTATCCAGTACACTGGGAAACAATGTGTGTAGTGTACTGCAGTCAATATGGTGTTATCCAGTACACTGGGAAACAATGTGTGTAGTGTACTGCAGTCAATATGGTGTTATCCAGTACACTGGGAAACAATGTTGTGTGTAGTGTACTGCAGTCAATATGGTGTTATCCAGTACACTGGGAAACAATGTGTGTAGTGTACTGCAGTCAATATGGTGTTATCCAGTACACTGGGAAACAATGTGTGTAGTGTACTGCAGTCAATATGGTGTTATCCAGTACACTGGGAAACAATGTGTGTAGTGTACTGCAGTCAATATGGTGTTATCCAGTACACTGGGAAACAATGTGTGTAGTGTACTGCAGTCAATATGGTGTTATCCAGTACACTGGGAAACAATGTGTGTAGTGTACTGCAGTCAATATGGTGTTATCCAGTACACTGGGAAACAATGTGTGTAGTGTACTGCAGTCAATATGGTGTTATCCAGTACACTGGGAAACAATGTGTGTAGTGTACTGCAGTCAATATTGTACTTACATCCACATATGCTCGTCTGACCTCTTTGTTTCTTTGAGAGTTTCTCTCAAACGGCACCTTATAAAGTTGTTTCATTCTGATTTGGTTTCGCTTGAGAATGCGAGCCAATGTGGACAGACTGACTTGTTGAATGTTATTGAATATGGTGTTGTCTTGGATGATGTGGCTTTGAATTTCTCGTATTCTGATTTCATTATTTTCCTAAACCAAGTATACAAGGTTAGCTTCCTGTACCCCGGTGAACATGTGTCCCCTTCCTCCACCATGGTTGCATCTCTCAGTCCTTTAGAAAAAAAAAAAACTAAAATATAGGGCTTGGACAATGCCTAAAGATATTTCCCCCACAGTAGAGTAAATTCTACAGGAAATGTGTGCAGTTAGTGTATGACATCAGCCATTCATGAAGTAAACAGGTGTCACCCAACTGATATGACATGGGGTGTACTACATAGTGTGAAAGAAATGTTGGTTACATACCTGTACTCCAGTCTAAATGTTCAGATGACACAGGCGACAGTAAAACGGCTCAGGTTGGGCTGCACTCTCTGCCCAGCCTCTCACATTGTCAGCCCCATGGTTGATGACATGATCAACTAAGGTTGCTCTGATTTCACTCTCTGCCCAGCCTCTCACATTGTCAGCCCCATGGCTGATGACATGGTCAACTAAGGTTGCTCTGATTTCACTCTCTGCCCAGCCTCTCACATTGTCAGCCCCATGGCTGATGACATGGTCAACTAAGGTTGCTCTGATTTCACTCTCTGTCCAGCCTCTCACATTGTCAGCCCCATGGTTGATGATATGATCAACTAAGGTTGCTCTGATTTCACTCTCTGTCCAGCCTCTCACATTGTCAGCCCCATGGTTGATGATATGATCAACTAAGGTTGCTCTGATTTCACTCTCTGTCCAGCCTCTCACATTGTCAGCCCCATGGCTGATGACATGGTCAACTAAGGTTGCTCTGATTTCACTCTCTGTCCAGCCTCTCACATTGTCAGCCCCATGGCTGATGACATGGTCAACTAAGGTTGCTCTGATTTCACTCTCTGTCCAGCCTCTCACATTGTCAGCCCCATGGTTGATGATATGATCAACTAAGGTTGCTCTGATTTCACTCTCTGTCCAGCCTCTCACATTGTCAGCCCCATGGTTGATGATATGATCAACTAAGGTTGCTCTGATTTCACTCTCTGTCCAGCCTCTCACATTGTCAGCCCCATGGCTGATGACATGATCAACTAAGGTTGCTCTGATTTCACTCTCTGTCCAGCCTCTCACATTGTCAGCCCCATGGCTGATGATATGATCAACTAAGGTTGCTCTGATTTCACTCTCTGTCCAGCCTCTCACATTGTCAGCCCCATGGTTGATGATATGATCAACTAAGGTTGCTCTGATTTCACTCTCTGTCCAGCCTCTCACATTGTCAGCCCCATGGTTGATGATATGATCAACTAAGGTTGCTCTGATTTCACTCTCTGTCCAGCCCCTCACATTGTCAGCCCCATGGTTGATGACATGATCAACTAAGGTTGCTCTGATTTCACTCTCTGTCCAGCCTCTCACATTGTCAGCCCCATGGCTGATGACATGGTCAACTAAGGTTGCTCTGATTTCACTCTCTGTCCAGCCTCTCACATTGTCAGCCCCATGGCTGATGACATGGTCAACTAAGGTTGCTCTGATTTCACTCTCTGTCCAGCCTCTCACATTGTCAGCCCCATGGTTGATGACATGATCAACTAAGGTTGCTCTGATTTCACTCTCTGCCCAGCCTCTCACATTGTCAGCCCCATGGCTGATGACATGGTCAACTAAGGTTGCTCTGATTTCACTCTCTGTCCAGCCTCTCACATTGTCAGCCCCATGGCTGATGACATGGTCAACTAAGGTTGCTCTGATTTCACTCTCTGCCCAGCCTCTCACATTGTCAGCCCCATGGCTGATGACATGGTCAACTAAGGTTGCTCTGATTTCACTCTCTGTCCAGCCTCTCACATTGTCAGCCCCATGGTTGATGATATGATCAACTAAGGTTGCTCTGATTTCACTCTCTGTCCAGCCTCTCACATTGTCAGCCCCATGGTTGATGATATGATCAACTAAGGTTGCTCTGATTTCACTCTCTGTCCAGCCTCTCACATTGTCAGCCCCATGGCTGATGACATGGTCAACTAAGGTTGCTCTGATTTCACTCTCTGTCCAGCCTCTCACATTGTCAGCCCCATGGCTGATGACATGGTCAACTAAGGTTGCTCTGATTTCACTCTCTGTCCAGCCTCTCACATTGTCAGCCCCATGGTTGATGATATGATCAACTAAGGTTGCTCTGATTTCACTCTCTGTCCAGCCTCTCACATTGTCAGCCCCATGGTTGATGATATGATCAACTAAGGTTGCTCTGATTTCACTCTCTGTCCAGCCTCTCACATTGTCAGCCCCATGGCTGATGACATGATCAACTAAGGTTGCTCTGATTTCACTCTCTGTCCAGCCTCTCACATTGTCAGCCCCATGGCTGATGATATGATCAACTAAGGTTGCTCTGATTTCACTCTCTGTCCAGCCTCTCACATTGTCAGCCCCATGGTTGATGATATGATCAACTAAGGTTGCTCTGATTTCACTCTCTGTCCAGCCTCTCACATTGTCAGCCCCATGGTTGATGACATGATCAACTAAGGTTGCTCTGATTTCACTCTCTGTCCAGCCTCTCACATTGTCAGCCCCATGGTTGATGACATGATCAACTAAGGTTGCTCTGATTTCACTCTCTGTCCAGCCTCTCACATTGTCAGCCCCATGGCTGATGACATGGTCAACTAAGGTTGCTCTGATTTCACTCTCTGTCCAGCCTCTCACATTGTCAGCCCCATGGCTGATGACATGGTCAACTAAGGTTGCTCTGATTTCACTCTCTGTCCAGCCTCTCACATTGTCAGCCCCATGGTTGATGATATGATCAACTAAGGTTGCTCTGATTTCACTCTCTGTCCAGCCTCTCACATTGTCAGCCCCATGGTTGATGATATGATCAACTAAGGTTGCTCTGATTTCACTCTCTGTCCAGCCTCTCACATTGTCAGCCCCATGGCTGATGACATGATCAACTAAGGTTGCTCTGATTTCACTCTCTGTCCAGCCTCTCACATTGTCAGCCCCATGGTTGATGATATGATCAACTAAGGTTGCTCTGATTTCACTCTCTGTCCAGCCTCTCACATTGTCAGCCCCATGGTTGATGATATGATCAACTAAGGTTGCTCTGATTTCACTCTCTGTCCAGCCTCTCACATTGTCAGCCCCATGGTTGATGACATGATCAACTAAGGTTGCTCTGATTTCACTCTCTGTCCAGCCTCTCACATTGTCAGCCCCATGGTTGATGACATGATCAACTAAGGTTGCTCTGATTTCACTCTCTGTCCAGCCTCTCACATTGTCAGCCCCATGGTTGATGATATGATCAACTAAGGTTGCTCTGATTTCACTCTCTGTCCAGCCTCTCACATTGTCAGCCCCATGGCTGATGACATGGTCAACTAAGGTTGCTCTGATTTCACTCTCTGTCCAGCCTCTCACATTGTCAGCCCCATGGCTGATGACATGGTCAACTAAGGTTGCTCTGATTTCACTCTCTGTCCAGCCTCTCACATTGTCAGCCCCATGGTTGATGATATGATCAACTAAGGTTGCTCTGATTTCACTCTCTGTCCAGCCTCTCACATTGTCAGCCCCATGGTTGATGATATGATCAACTAAGGTTGCTCTGATTTCACTCTCTGTCCAGCCTCTCACATTGTCAGCCCATGTTTGATGACATGATCAACTAAGGTTGCTCTGATTTCACTCTCTGTCCAGCCTCTCACATTGTCAGCCCCATGGTTGATGATATGATCAACTAAGGTTGCTCTGATTTCACTCTCTGTCCAGCCTCTCACATTGTCAGCCCCATGGTTGATGATATGATCAACTAAGGTTGCTCTGATTTCACTCTCTGTCCAGCCTCTCACATTGTCAGCCCCATGGTTGATGACATGATCAACTAAGGTTGCTCTGATTTCACTCTCTGTCCAGCCTCTCACATTGTCAGCCCCATGGTTGATGATATGATCAACTAAGGTTGCTCTGATTTCACTCTCTGCCCAGCCTCTCACATTGTCAGCCCCATGGCTGATGACATGGTCAACTAAGGTTGCTCTGATTTCACTCTCTGTCCAGCCTCTCACATTGTCAGCCCCATGGCTGATGACATGGTCAACTAAGGTTGCTCTGATTTCACTCTCTGTCCAGCCTCTCACATTGTCAGCCCCATGGTTGATGATATGATCAACTAAGGTTGCTCTGATTTCACTCTCTGTCCAGCCTCTCACATTGTCAGCCCCATGGTTGATGATATGATCAACTAAGGTTGCTCTGATTTCACTCTCTGTCCAGCCCTCACATTGTCAGCCCCATGGCTGATGACATGATCAACTAGGTTGCTCTGATTTCACTCTCTGTCCAGTGTGCTCTGATTTCACTCTCTGTCCAGCCTCTCACATTGTCAGCCCCATGGTTGATGATATGATCAACTAAGGTTGCTCTGATTTCACTCTCTGTCCAGCCTCTCACATTGTCAGCCCCATGGTTGATGATATGATCAACTAAGGTTGCTCTGATTTCACTCTCTGTCCAGCCTCTCACATTGTCAGCCCCATGGTTGATGACATGATCAACTAAGGTTGCTCTGATTTCACTCTCTGTCCAGCCTCTCACATTGTCAGCCCCATGGTTGATGATATGATCAACTAAGGTTGCTCTGATTTCACTCTCTGTCCAGCCTCTCACATTGTCAGCCCCATGGTTGATGACATGATCAACTAAGGTTGCTCTGATTTCACTCTCTGTCCAGCCTCTCACATTGTCAGCCCCATGGCTGATGACATGATCAACTAAGGTTGCTCTGATTTCACTCTCTGTCCAGCCTCTCACATTGTCAGCCCCATGGCTGATGACATGATCAACTAAGGTTGCTCTGATTTCACTCTCTGTCCAGCCTCTCACATTGTCAGCCCCATGGCTGATGACATGATCAACTAAGGTTGCTCTGATTTCACTCTCTGTCCAGCCTCTCACATTGTCAGCCCCATGGTTGATGATATGATCAACTAAGGTTGCTCTGATTTCACTCTCTGTCCAGCCCCTCACATTGTCAGCCACATGGTTGATGATATGATCAACTAAGGTTGCTCTGATTTCACTCTCTGTCCAGCCTCTCACATTGTCAGCCACATGGTTGATGATATGATCAACTAAGGTTGCTCTGATTTCACTCTCTGCCCAGCCTCTCACATTGTCAGCCCATGGTTGATGATATGATCAACTAAGGTTGCTCTGATTTCACTCTCTGCCCAGCCTCTCACATTGTCAGCCCCATGGTTGATGACATGGTCAACTAAGGTTGCTCTGATTTCACTCTCTGCCCAGCCTCTCACATTGTCAGCCACATGGTTGATGACATGGTCAACTAAGGTTGCTCTGATTTCACTCTCTGCCCAGCCTCTCACATTGTCAGCCACATGGTTGATGACATGGTCAACTAAGGTTGCTCTGATTTCACTCTCTGCCCAGCCTCTCACATTGTCAGCCACATGGTTGATGACATGGTCAACTAAGGTTGCTCTGATTTCACTCTCTGCCCAGCCTCTCACATTGTCAGCCACATGGTTGATGACATGGTCAACTAAGGTTGCTCTGATTTCACTCTCTGCCCAGCCTCTCACATTGTCAGCCCCATGGTTGATGATATGATCAACTAAGGTTGCTCTGATTTCACTCTCTGCCCAGCCTCTCACATTGTCAGCCCCATGGTTGATGATATGATCAACTAAGGTTGCTCTGATTTCACTCTCTGCCCAGCCTCTCACATTGTCAGCCCCATGGCTGATGATATGATCAACTAAGGTTGCTCTGATTTCACTCTCTGTCCAGCCTCTCACATTGTCAGCCCCATGGTTGATGATATGATCAACTAAGGTTGCTCTGATTTCACTCTCTGTCCAGCCCCTCACATTGTCAGCCACATGGTTGATGATATGATCAACTAAGGTTGCTCTGATTTCACTCTCTGTCCAGCCTCTCACATTGTCAGCCACATGGTTGATGATATGATCAACTAAGGTTGCTCTGATTTCACTCTCTGCCCAGCCTCTCACATTGTCAGCCACATGGTTGATGATATGATCAACTAAGGTTGCTCTGATTTCACTCTCTGCCCAGCCTCTCACATTGTCAGCCACATGGTTGATGACATGGTCAACTAAGGTTGCTCTGATTTCACTCTCTGCCCAGCCTCTCACATTGTCAGCCACATGGTTGATGACATGGTCAACTAAGGTTGCTCTGATTTCACTCTCTGCCCAGCCTCTCACATTGTCAGCCACATGGTTGATGACATGGTCAACTAAGGTTGCTCTGATTTCACTCTCTGCCCAGCCTCTCGCATTGTCAGCCACATGGTTGATGACATGGTCAACTAAGGTTGCTCTGATTTCACTCTCTGCCCAGCCTCTCGCATTGTCAGCCACATGGTTGATGACATGGTCAACTAAGGTTGCTCTGATTTCACTCTCTGCCCAGCCTCTCACATTGTCAGCCACATGGTTGATGACATGGTCAACTAAGGTTGCTCTGATTTCACTCTCTGCCCAGCCTCTCACATTGTCAGCCCCATGGTTGATGATATGATCAACTAAGGTTGCTCTGATTTCACTCTCTGCCCAGCCTCTCACATTGTCAGCCCCATGGTTGATGATATGATCAACTAAGGTTGCTCTGATTTCACTCTCTGCCCAGCCTCTCACATTGTCAGCCCCATGGCTGATGATATGATCAACTAAGGTTGCTCTGATTTCACTCTCTGTCCAGCCTCTCACATTGTCAGCCCCATGGTTGATGATATGATCAACTAAGGTTGCTCTGATTTCACTCTCTGTCCAGCCTCTCACATTGTCAGCCCCATGGTTGATGATATGATCAACTAAGGTTGCTCTGATTTCACTCTCTGTCCAGCCTCTCACATTGTCAGCCACATGGTTGATGACATGGTCAACTAAGGTTGCTCTGATTTCACTCTCTGCCCAGCCTCTCACATTGTCAGCCACATGGTTGATGACATGGTCAATTAAGGTTGCTCTGATTTCACTCTCTGCCCAGCCTCTCACATTGTCAGCCACATGGTTGATGACATGGTCAACTAAGGTTGCTCTGATTTCACTCTCTGCCCAGCCTCTCACATTGTCAGCCACATGGTTGATGACATGGTCAACTAAGGTTGCTCTGATTTCACTCTCTGCCCAGCCTCTCACATTGTCAGCCCCATGGTTGATGATATGATCAACTAAGGTTGCTCTGATTTCACTCTCTGCCCAGCCTCTCACATTGTCAGCCCCATGGTTGATGATATGATCAACTAAGGTTGCTCTGATTTCACTCTCTGCCCAGCCTCTCACATTGTCAGCCCCATGGTTGATGATATGATCAACTAAGGTTGCTCTGATTTCACTCTCTGTCCAGCCTCTCACATTGTCAGCCCCATGGTTGATGATATGATCAACTAAGGTTGCTCTGATTTCACTCTCTGTCCAGCCTCTCACATTGTCAGCCCCATGGTTGATGATATGATCAACTAAGGTTGCTCTGATTTCACTCTCTGTCCAGCCTCTCACATTGTCAGCCCCATGGTTGATGATATGATCAACTAAGGTTGCTCTGATTTCACTCTCTGTCCAGCCTCTCACATTGTCAGCCCCATGGTTGATGATATGATCAACTAAGGTTGCTCTGATTTCACTCTCTGCCCAGCCTCTCACATTGTCAGCCCCATGGCTGATGACATGGTCAACTAAGGTTGCTCTGATTTCACTCTCTGTCCAGCCTCTCACATTGTCAGCCCCATGGTTGATGATATGATCAACTAAGGTTGCTCTGATTTCACTCTCTGTCCAGCCTCTCACATTGTCAGCCCCATGGCTGATGATATGATCAACTAAGGTTGCTCTGATTTCACTCTCTGCCCAGCCTCTCACATTGTCAGCCCCATGGCTGATGACATGATCAACTAAGGTTGCTCTGATTTCACTCTCTGTCCAGCCTCTCACATTGTCAGCCCCATGGCTGATGACATGATCAACTAAGGTTGCTCTGATTTCACTCTCTGCCCAGCCTCTCACATTGTCAGCCCCATGGTTGATGATATGATCAACTAAGGTTGCTCTGATTTCACTCTCTGCCCAGCCTCTCACATTGTCAGCCCCATGGTTGATGATATGATCAACTAAGGTTGCTCTGATTTCACTCTCTGCCCAGCCTCTCACATTGTCAGCCCCATGGCTGATGACATGATCAACTAAGGTTGCTCTGATTTCACTCTCTGTCCAGCCTCTCACATTGTCAGCCCCATGGCTGATGATATGATCAACTAAGGTTGCTCTGATTTCACTCTCTGTCCAGCCTCTCACATTGTCAGCCCCATGGCTGATGACATGATCAACTAAGGTTGCTCTGATTTCACTCTCTGCCCAGCCTCTCACATTGTCAGCCCCATGGCTGATGACATGATCAACTAAGGTTGCTCTGATTTCACTCTCTGTCCAGCCCCTCACATTGTCAGCCCCATGGTTGATGACATGATCAACTAAGGTTGCTCTGATTTCACTCTCTGCCCAGCCTCTCACATTGTCAGCCCCATGGCTGATGACATGATCAACTAAGGTTGCTCTGATTTCACTCTCTGTCCAGCCCCTCACATTGTCAGCCCCATGGTTGATGATATGATCAACTAAGGTTGCTCTGATTTCACTCTCTGTCCAGCCTCTCACATTGTCAGCCCCATGGTTGATGATATGATCAACTAAGGTTGCTCTGATTTCACTCTCTGTCCAGCCCCTCACATTGTCAGCCCCATGGTTGATGATATGATCAACTAAGGTTGCTCTGATTTCACTCTCTGTCCAGCCTCTCACATTGTCAGCCCCATGGTTGATGACATGATCAACTAAGGTTGCTCTGATTTCACTCTCTGTCCAGCCTCTCACATTGTCAGCCCCATGGTTGATGATATGATCAACTAAGGTTGCTCTGATTTCACTCTCTGTCCAGCCTCTCACATTGTCAGCCCCATGGTTGATGACATGATCAACTAAGGTTGCTCTGATTTCGCTCTCTGTCCAGCCTCTCACATTGTCAGCCCCATGGTTGATGACATGATCAACTAAGGTTGCTCTGATTTCGCTCTCTGTCCAGCCTCTCACATTGTCAGCCCCATGGTTGATGACATGATCAACTAAGGTTGCTCTGATTTCGCTCTCTGTCCAGCCTCTCACATTGTCAGCCCCATGGTTGATGACATGATCAACTAAGGTTGCTCTGATTTCGCTCTCTGTCCAGCCTCTCACATTGTCAGCCCCATGGTTGATGACATGATCAACTAAGGTTGCTCTGATTTCACTCTCTGTCCAGCCTCTCACATTGTCAGCCCCATGGTTGATGACATGATCAACTAAGGTTGCTCTGATTTCGCTCTCTGTCCAGCCTCTCACATTGTCAGCCCCATGGTTGATGACATGATCAACTAAGGTTGCTCTGATTTCGCTCTCTGTCCAGCCTCTCACATTGTGAGCCCCATGGTTGATGATATGATCAACTAAGGTTGCTCTGATTTCGCTCTCTGTCCAGCCTCTCACATTGTCAGCCCCATGGTTGATGACATGATCAACTAAGGTTGCTCTGATTTCGCTCTCTGTCCAGCCTCTCACATTGTCAGCCCCATGGTTGATGATATGATCAACTAAGGTTGCTCTGATTTCACTCTCTGTCCAGCCTCTCACATTGTCAGCCCCATGGTTGATGACATGATCAACTAAGGTTGCTCTGATTTCACTCTCTGTCCAGCCTCTCACATTGTCAGCCCCATGGCTGATGACATGGTCAACTAAGGTTGCTCTGATTTCACTCTCTGTCCAGCCTCTCACATTGTCAGCCCCATGGTTGATGACATGATCAACTAAGGTTGCTCTGATTTCACTCTCTGTCCAGCCTCTCACATTGTCAGCCCCATGGTTGATGACATGATCAACTAAGGTTGCTCTGATTTCACTCTCTGTCCAGCCTCTCACATTGTCAGCCCCATGGTTGATGACATGATCAACTAAGGTTGCTCTGATTTCACTCTCTGTCCAGCCTCTCACATTGTCAGCCCCATGGTTGATGACATGATCAACTAAGGTTGCTCTGATTTCACTCTCTGTCCAGCCTCTCACATTGTCAGCCCCATGGTTGATGACATGATCAACTAAGGTTGCTCTGATTTCACTCTCTGTCCAGCCTCTCACATTGTCAGCCCCATGGTTGATGACATGATCAACTAAGGTTGCTCTGATTTCACTCTCTGTCCAGCCTCTCACATTGTCAGCCCCATGGTTGATGACATGATCAACTAAGGTTGCTCTGATTTCACTCTCTGTCCAGCCTCTCACATTGTCAGCCCCATGGTTGATGACATGATCAACTAAGGTTGCTCTGATTTCACTCTCTGTCCAGCCTCTCACATTGTCAGCCCCATGGCTGATGACATGGTCAACTAAGGTTGCTCTGATTTCACTCTCTGTCCAGCCTCTCACATTGTCAGCCCCATGGTTGATGACATGATCAACTAAGGTTGCTCTGATTTCACTCTCTGTCCAGCCTCTCACATTGTCAGCCCCATGGTTGATGACATGATCAACTAAGGTTGCTCTGATTTCACTCTCTGTCCAGCCTCTCACATTGTCAGCCCCATGGTTGATGACATGATCAACTAAGGTTGCTCTGATTTCACTCTCTGTCCAGCCTCTCACATTGTCAGCCCCATGGTTGATGACATGATCAACTAAGGTTGCTCTGATTTCACTCTCTGTCCAGCCTCTCACATTGTCAGCCCCATGGTTGATGACATGATCAACTAAGGTTGCTCTGATTTCACTCTCTGTCCAGCCTCTCACATTGTCAGCCCCATGGCTGATGACATGGTCAACTAAGGTTGCTCTGATTTCACTCTCTGTCCAGCCTCTCACATTGTCAGCCCCATGGTTGATGACATGATCAACTAAGGTTGCTCTGATTTCACTCTCTGTCCAGCCTCTCACATTGTCAGCCCCATGGTTGATGACATGATCAACTAAGGTTGCTCTGATTTCACTCTCTGTCCAGCCTCTCACATTGTCAGCCCCATGGTTGATGACATGATCAACTAAGGTTGCTCTGATTTCACTCTCTGTCCAGCCTCTCACATTGTCAGCCCCATGGTTGATGACATGATCAACTAAGGTTGCTCTGATTTCACTCTCTGTCCAGCCTCTCACATTGTCAGCCCCATGGTTGATGACATGATCAACTAAGGTTGCTCTGATTTCACTCTCTGTCCAGCCTCTCACATTGTCAGCCCCATGGTTGATGACATGATCAACTAAGGTTGCTCTGATTTCACTCTCTGTCCAGCCTCTCACATTGTCAGCCCCATGGCTGATGACATGGTCAACTAAGGTTGCTCTGATTTCACTCTCTGTCCAGCCTCTCACATTGTCAGCCCCATGGTTGATGACATGATCAACTAAGGTTGCTCTGATTTCACTCTCTGTCCAGCCTCTCACATTGTCAGCCCCATGGTTGATGACATGATCAACTAAGGTTGCTCTGATTTCACTCTCTGTCCAGCCTCTCACATTGTCAGCCCCATGGTTGATGACATGATCAACTAAGGTTGCTCTGATTTCACTCTCTGTCCAGCCTCTCACATTGTCAGCCCCATGGTTGATGACATGATCAACTAAGGTTGCTCTGATTTCACTCTCTGTCCAGCCTCTCACATTGTCAGCCCCATGGTTGATGACATGATCAACTAAGGTTGCTCTGATTTCACTCTCTGTCCAGCCTCTCACATTGTCAGCCCCATGGCTGATGACATGGTCAACTAAGGTTGCTCTGATTTCACTCTCTGTCCAGCCTCTCACATTGTCAGCCCCATGGTTGATGACATGATCAACTAAGGTTGCTCTGATTTCACTCTCTGTCCAGCCTCTCACATTGTCAGCCCCATGGTTGATGACATGATCAACTAAGGTTGCTCTGATTTCACTCTCTGTCCAGCCTCTCACATTGTCAGCCCCATGGTTGATGACATGATCAACTAAGGTTGCTCTGATTTCACTCTCTGTCCAGCCTCTCACATTGTCAGCCCCATGGTTGATGACATGATCAACTAAGGTTGCTCTGATTTCACTCTCTGTCCAGCCTCTCACATTGTCAGCCCCATGGTTGATGACATGATCAACTAAGGTTGCTCTGATTTCACTCTCTGTCCAGCCTCTCACATTGTCAGCCCCATGGTTGATGACATGATCAACTAAGGTTGCTCTGATTTCACTCTCTGTCCAGCCTCTCACATTGTCAGCCCCATGGTTGATGATATGATCAACTAAGGTTGCTCTGATTTCACTCTCTGTCCAGCCTCTCACATTGTCAGCCCCATGGTTGATGATATGATCAACTAAGGTTGCTCTGATTTCACTCTCTGTCCAGCCTCTCACATTGTCAGCCCCATGGTTGATGACATGATCAACTAAGGTTGCTCTGATTTCACTCTCTGTCCAGCCTCTCACATTGTCAGCCCCATGGTTGATGACATGATCAACTAAGGTTGCTCTGATTTCACTCTCTGTCCAGCCTCTCACATTGTCAGCCCCATGGTTGATGATATGATCAACTAAGGTTGCTCTGATTTCACTCTCTGTCCAGCCTCTCACATTGTCAGCCCCATGGTTGATGATATGATCAACTAAGGTTGCTCTGATTTCACTCTCTGTCCAGCCTCTCACATTGTCAGCCCCATGGTTGATGATATGATCAACTAAGGTTGCTCTGATTTCACTCTCTGTCCAGCCTCTCACATTGTCAGCCCCATGGTTGATGACATGATCAACTAAGGTTGCTCTGATTTCACTCTCTGTCCAGCCTCTCACATTGTCAGCCCCATGGTTGATGACATGATCAACTAAGGTTGCTCTGATTTCACTCTCTGTCCAGCCTCTCACATTGTCAGCCCCATGGTTGATGACATGATCAACTAAGGTTGCTCTGATTTCACTCTCTGTCCAGCCTCTCACATTGTCAGCCCCATGGTTGATGACATGATCAACTAAGGTTGCTCTGATTTCACTCTCTGTCCAGCCTCTCACATTGTCAGCCCCATGGTTGATGACATGATCAACTAAGGTTGCTCTGATTTCACTCTCTGTCCAGGCTCTCACATTGTCAGCCCCATGGTTGATGACATGATCAACTAAGGTTGCTCTGATTTCACTCTCTGTCCAGCCTCTCACATTGTCAGCCCCATGGTTGATGACATGATCAACTAAGGTTGCTCTGATTTCACTCTCTGTCCAGCCTCTCACATTGTCAGCCCCATGGTTGATGACATGGTCAACTAAGGTTGCTCTGATTTCACTCTCTGTCCAGCCTCTCACATTGTCAGCCCCATGGTTGATGACATGGTCAACTAAGGTTGCTCTGATTTCACTCTCTGTCCAGCCTCTCACATTGTCAGCCCCATGGTTGATGACATGATCAACTAAGGTTGCTCTGATTTCACTCTCTGTCCAGCCTCTCACATTGTCAGCCCCATGGTTGATGACATGATCAACTAAGGTTGCTCTGATTTCACTCTCTGTCCAGCCTCTCACATTGTCAGCCCCATGGTTGATGACATGGTCAACTAAGGTTGCTCTGATTTCACTCTCTGTCCAGCCTCTCACATTGTCAGCCCCATGGTTGATGACATGGTCAACTAAGGTTGCTCTGATTTCACTCTCTGTCCAGCCTCTCACATTGTCAGCCCCATGGTTGATGACATGGTCAACTAAGGTTGCTCTGATTTCACTCTCTGTCCAGCCTCTCACATTGTCAGCCCCATGGTTGATGACATGGTCAACTAAGGTTGCTCTGATTTCACTCTCTGTCCAGCCTCTCACATTGTCAGCCCCATGGTTGATGACATGGTCAACTAAGGTTGCTCTGATTTCACTCTCTGTCCAGCCTCTCACATTGTCAGCCCCATGGTTGATGATATGATCAACTAAGGTTGCTCTGATTTCACTCTCTGTCCAGCCTCTCACATTGTCAGCCCCATGGTTGATGACATGATCAACTAAGGTTGCTCTGATTTCACTCTCTGTCCAGCCTCTCACATTGTCAGCCCCATGGTTGATGATATGGTCAACTAAGGTTGCTCTGATTTCACTCTCTGTCCAGCCTCTCACATTGTCAGCCCCATGGTTGATGATATGGTCAACTAAGGTTGCTCTGATTTCATTTGAAATTTGTTGTCTTCTTTGGCCATGAACTCCTCTACAAGCTCTACCCCTACCTCTCTCTTCCTCCCCCTCTCATTCTCACCCTCCCTCTTCCTCTCTCTGCAACGGCTTCCATTGTTGCTGTAAAACAAAAGGTGCTCGCTCACCTGTGGTCTTTTCATAGTGCTTCCTGATTGAAGTGGTAACATTTAACCATTGAGGTGTTTGGCCAGGTGGCACATGTGGCCAGGTGGCACACATTGGCCAATTAGCTCATGTAGTGTCATTTTGAATGGCAGTGTTTTGAAATGGCAAACATGTGACTTTATGTCAGATTGTTGTGTCTTATGCAGAGAACCGTGTGCAGTGCATTTAAGTGCATTTAAAAAGTGCCATTTTGAATTGCAAAATGTGTGTAAAGCAGAAAATGTGTTTAGACTTTTGGAGACTTGAGAAGAGGTTTTGCTCTCTGTGTGTCATTTTAAATAACTGTGCTGTGCAGGTCATTTTAGTGTGTTAGCAATTGGAAAAAACTGTAAATCGTTTTATATAATTCCCCCTGCCTCTGCAGACTGAGCATCCTGCTAGCCAGGACTGGCAATTAAGCTCATCACCCTTACAACACAGCTTAATAAGGGCTAAAGATACCATCTGATACACACACACCTGAAGCAACTGTCTCAAAAGACGCCTTGATCTGTTATGTTTATATTGTGTGTGTGTGTGTGTGTGTGTGTGTGTGTGTGTGTGTGTGTGTGTGTGTGTGTGTGTGTGTGTGTGTGTCTAGCAGCAGGTCGGCACGACCTTGAAGATGTTCACAGTGGGGTGTGTGAGAGATGGTTTGGCTCGATGCTCTTTTGGACGCAATGATAAAATCTATTACGTGACATGCTGACACAAGCATCGTCCTCCCCCTAAGCTCCTCCATTAGACGCGTGTGTGTGTCCTACCTAGAACAAGGAACAAAGCTGTCAACAGGAGGCTATTTCCAGACACACCTCTTCAGTCTGAGGTCAGTGTGAATGTATTGTAGCGATGCTGCTCTTGGTAAGAATACAATAAGGTAGATGGGGACGGACGGACGGCCGGCCGGGACACACACACATACACACACACTGCAGTGTATGGTGCAGACAGACAGACACTACAGTGTATGGTGCTTTAGTATATGTCATCTGTAGGAAACCAAGAATCAACAGTATTGTAATTAGTTCTGGTAGAATAACTGAATCAATACTCATTACACAGACCTGGGAAAACATCACCATCATCCCCATAGGATTTAAGCAGACATGAAAGAGAGAACGAGAGAGAGAGGGGGGGGGTGGAGAGAGAGAGCGAGAGAGGGGAGAGGTAAAAAGCGAGAGAGAGAGAGAGAGAGGGGGGAGAGGGCTGGGAGAGGTAGAAAGAGAGAGAGAGAGAGGGGTAGAAAGAGAGAGAGAGAGAGAGAGAGAGAGAGAGAGAGAGAGGGAAGGGAGAGAGAGAGAGAGAGAGATGGGAGCTAGGTGAGAGAGAGAGGGATGGGAGCTAGGAGAGAGAGAGAGGGAAGTGAGAGAGAGAGAGATGGGAGCTAGGTAGAGAGAGAGATGGGAGCTAGGTAGAGAGAGAGAGAAGGGAGAGAGAGAGGGAGAGAGATGGGAGCTAGGTAGAGAGAGGGAAGGGAGAGAGAGAGGAAGGGAGAGAGAGATGGGAGCTAGGTAGAGAGAGAGGGAAGGGAGAGAGAGAGGAAGGGAGAGGGAGAGATGGGAGCTAGGTAGAGAGAGAGGGAATGGGAGAGAGAGAGAGAGAGAGAGAGAGAGAGAGAGAGAGGAAGGGAGAGAGAGAGGAAGAGAGAGAGATGGGAGCTAGGTAGAGAGAGTGAGAAGGGAGAGAGAGAGATGGGAGCTAGGTAGAGAGAGAAGGAAGGGAGAGAGAGCGAGAGGAAGGGAGAGAGAGATGGGAGCGAGGTAGAGAGAGAGGGAAGGGAGAGAGAGAGAGAGGAAGAGAGAGAGAGATGGGAGCTAGGTAGAGAGAGGGAGGGGAAAGGAGAGAGAGAGAGAGAGAGAGAGAGATGGGAGCTAGGTAGAGAGAGAGGGGAGAGAGAGAGGAAGGGAGAGAGAGAGGAAGAGAGGGAGATGGGAGCTAGGTAGAGAGAGAGGGAAGGGAGAGAGAGGGAAGGGAGAGAGAGAGGAAGAGAGAGAGAGAGGAAGGGAGAGAGAGAGATGGGAGCGAGGTAGAGAGAGAGGGAAGGGAGAGAGAGAGAGGAGCGGGAGAGAGTGAGATGGGAGCTAAGTAGAGAGAGAGGGAAGGGAGAGAGAGAGGAAGAGAGAGAGAGAGAGAGAGAGACGAAGAGAGAGATAGATGGGAGCTAGGTAGAGAGAGTGAGAAGAGAGAGAGAGAGAGATGGGAGCTAGGTAGAGAGAGAGGGAATGGAGAGAGAGATGGGAGCGAGGTAGAGAGAGGGGGAAGGGAGAGAGAGAGGGAAGAGAGAGAGAGATGGGAGCTAGGTAGAGAGAGAGAGGGAAGGGAGAGAGAGAGGAGAGAGAGAGAGAGAGAGAGAGAGAGAGAGAGAGAGAGAAAGAGAGAGATGGGAGCTAGGTAGAGAGAGAGAGAGAGAGGGAGAGAGAAGAGAGAGAGAGAGGGAAGAGAGAGAT